>NC_135329.1:129304393-129605018 GCF_023851605.1 Tamandua tetradactyla | reverse complement strand
ACTGTTGGCAGCCCCACCCCTAACAGACAGTTTGAGATCTAGCTTTATGCTGGAAATTACAAAGACTTCTAAAGAAACAAAGTTCCTAGGGTGAGCATTTGAGGAGCCAAAACCGGAAAAAAAAAATTTTTTTTTAAACCTCTTTCAGAGAACTAATGAGAAGGACGTTTTGGCCTTGACCCAAGCAGAGGGTAAATGTCCCCCTGTATAGAAATTATGCGAAATGAAGAAAAATTCTCCATAGTAACAATTCTAATTAATTATTCAAAGCTAGGATGAGTCTCTAAGGTTAAGAGCTAACCAATGTCTCCTATTTATATAATTAAATACTGGTTTCTTCTTTTCTTTGTATCTTTGTATCCAGGCCTTAATAAGATGCTTATAATGGAATCTTCACAGCAACCTTAGGGTAAAGACTCTACTTTTCAAGTGAGTTTGCCATTCTGCATACTGGCTTAAGGGATAATTAGTTTTAAGAAAGAAGAAGAGAAGAAACTTTATCTAGGTTCCATATTACCAAAAAGTTTAGAATTCCACTTATTTTCCTATAGAAATAAAGATACTACTATTACAAAGCTTTACGGCACACAGCATTACAAGAGCTTTAGAATTTAAGTTAACTATAATTCAGCAAGGTTTTGTTAAGAAGTATGCTAACTATAATTCAGCAAGGTTTTGTTAAGAAGTATGCTTATTTATATTTTAGAAGTTACAATTGAAAGGCATGTGATACAGAGCATACAAAACTCAGAAAATCAGAACATTCAGCCATTCCCCAACCAGTCTGGAAAAACATGAGTTTACAAAATGAAATGTCACATTTCAGTGAAATTAAATCACGCTAACAGATTTTTATTGTGCAATACAGTTAAACAAGCTACATTTTTTTTGCTGAAAAATAGGGAGGAACACTGAGCATCACCAAAATAACCTTGGGGGGGTTTATCACATGGAAGTTAATGCTGCTAGAGCCACAGTGACTGCGTATGCATCAGAACTCTACAAATAGGAATGAAATCCAAGCCAAACTAAGTAGCTCTCATCATAATGAAAACTAGCAGTCTGCCATTAAGTAGGACTACACCTGTCAGGGGTAAAATTTGATACTCAAAAAGATGAGGACCAGTCAGCAGCAGTTGGCCAAATGTATAAAAATGTAATCACATGTGGGAAAAGAAAAGGCTTTCTAGAAACCAAATTCCTGGACACACCTGCTATTCCTCAATGTCTATAATTCTGACTGGCTCCAGATCAGAATGACCTATAAAATTATGAACCTTAAGAGTCTCCGAGGGAAGAATTTGGTTCACAACCCAAACTCAATTTTCAAAGTCACGTCTCGTGAAAGCTCAGTAATATATTTAGAGCTTAGTCTTTAAAAGAGATAGATGTCCATTCCACCAGTTTCTCACAGCTTCCAGTATGTTTATTCTAATGCACATTGCCCTCTCTGACCCATTCCCAAAGCAACAAAATCTGCCCAGCCTGGAGTGAGTGGGCTGTTACTGCCCAAGTCAAACCCATTTGTTCAACTCACTCTCATACACATACCTGTTTCCTTCTTGACTCCCTTTCCTCCATCTCGGCTCTTCTTCAGCACAGCCTTTAACATCTTCAACACTCGGACTTCTAAAGAGAAAAGAAGGGGGGGGGAGATGAAATAAGGGTTGTAGATCGGAATATAACTTGAATACTGACAAAGGAAGTAACTTGTGTTCAAGCAAAGAGATTACTTATTACAATATAAAGGTACCTTGAATCTTACATTAATTTTCTATGAATAAAATAAGATTGTTATTTATGAACAAACAACGATGGAGACAGAAGGAACATATTGCAACTTTCAACAGAATGATCAGAAGTTCTGTCTTGTTATAAAAAAAATTTTTTAGGGCGGGCCGCGGTGGCTCAGCGGGCAAAGTGCTTGCCTGCTATGCCGGAGGACCTCGGTTCGATTCCCGGCCCCAGCCCATGTAACGAAAACGGAGAAACAAAATACAATAAAAACAAGAAAATGTTTAAAAGATGTTTCCCTTTCTTCCTCTCTTCCTTCCTTCTATCCTTCCTTCCTTCTCTCTGTCTTTCCTTTAAAAAAAAAAAAAAAAAAAAAATTTTTTAGAAGTGCATACTCAGCATTCCATATTTAATTGAGGTTATGAGGCTAAACCTAAGCAAAGTAATGGCAGTTCAGCAAAAGAAGAAAACACTAAAACACAGAATCTAAAGGGTAACGTTTAAGGAAGCTATGTGGTTAAAGGCATGTTTTACAGTGCTACTTAAGTATACAACCACAAGGAATACTTTTTGAAAGGTTATCAGAATGAAACATACCTTATAAGCATTTACAAAATAAACACAGTGGGCAACACATCAACTCTGATGTCAGGGGGCCCAAATAAGCACACACTACAGTGGGTTTTTACTATATATAGTTGTCATTTGGGGGTGGGGGATGGGGAGGGACACAAGTAGAACAGGCCTCTGGCACAGCAGCTGAATCCTTTTAATAATGAATTGTATTTTTGAGCAGGGCTGTACTGAGCCTGTAAAAACAACATCAGGGCCCAGGCCGAAGATGAAATGAGAAACCATCTTTAGGCAAGAAAGAGGGAAAAAAGGACCATTATTTCATCACAAAGTTAATCTTCTTTAGCTCCTCTCCACTAAATCAGAGATGGATGGACAACCCCAAACAGCCTAACAGTGGCAGTTTGGGTTACCCACACAACAACCACGCTAATGTACTGAGAGAAAGGTTACATCTAAACAGACAGGAAAAGAAAGGAAGGGAGAGGAATGGCTGAGGATGGAGGGCTGGAAGTGGCTCGTAAACAGTGGAACGCCCCCAAAGCTGCCTAAGTAGGCCTGAAAGCTTAAAATGGCCTCAGTTTTAATACCCCACACCACCTCCTAATCCCTAGAGTAAAGCAAAAGTTTCGTGGGGACCACTGAGGGGAATAAGGAAGCCCAATGTGTTACCATTCACAGAATTTCTCAAGGTGAGCACATGGGGTAACCTTTCTTATCATTTGGCTCATGCCTGTCTTTATTTTTCTAAAAGTCCTCTGTTTTACTGAAGAAGAAAAGAGACTCCAGGAGACTGGTTTACCTAGAAGTAGGCTAGCTAAGTAAGAGCAGGGCCAACACCCAAATCTGCAGATTCTCAGGAAGTGTCCTCCTTCCTCCACTCCAGCTTGCCCCTCCTCTCAGATCCATGAAAGTTTTGGGCAACAACCAAACATGCCACCAACCAAGCAACCTAAGAGATATCAGGAAGATAGTATCTTTGGCAGAATTTGAAGCCATATTCCACTATAAAGCCATAGTGAAGTTTATTAGGGTTAAATCATCTTGCAAGCAAGCCTTTGTATACAAAAGGAGGTATAGCTTATAGCCTATGCATTAAAAAGTGCTACTTAAATGAACCTTGGTTTGACCTAAAGGGTAAACACTGAGAGTGAAAGAGGGCTGTGGTGTCACTTTCATAAGAGAAACTGTGCAGACACACGTTTCCCCTGATGTTCTCGGTTAAAGAAAAGCATGCAAACATTTGGTAAAACAAAATTATGCAATGTTTTAAACTAGAAAGCAAGCCAGTCAGCCAACCAGGTAAGCACATTTTCTTCTCCAAATAAATCAACTTACCTCCAGGACTGATAATTTAGCAAAGACTACATATTTAAAAGATAAAATAAAAAATTAAAGGAGCCATCCCAATAAACCTTGTTTAAGGTCCTTTATATGAGCCTTGGTGATCTCTGTGTGGGCCCCATTTCCATGGATCTCAGACCAGCCAAAACCCCGCTGTCTAGGGGAAGCTGTCTCTGATTAGTCAAATGGTCATTACTAATCCACAGTGGGGCCACCATGTCATTCACATTACAAATCCCACAGGCCAAGGGCTAGGTGATACTGGCTTTTCCATCTCATCTCAGACACCTTTCATGCCTATTTGGGGTAGATCAGCTGTTTTCAGGATATCACATCTTCTCCATCAGTGGTCTTCGGTTAAGTGAAAAAGGCTATCAAATATCTCCTGTTCTTTTTTTTTCTTTCAGTTCCTTCTTTCCTCTATAAATAGCAACTCAAGGGAAATGGCTTAAATTTATATTTTAAAAGCTACTTATTTTATTTAAATTGTAGCCTGGAGAAATTACACCTGAACAACAGTAAGCCCCCCCTCCCCCACAACACACCCAATCTAGACAGGGAAAAATATTAGACTGCCCCCCCAAGTTCAATTCCAAAACTGATACAGATCAGAGTGCAAATGGTCCCAATTATCCACTGCCTAAAAGTCATAACTGAAAACTGATATTCATCACCTGCCCATACAAAGGGAAGTGGTTGACAATTGCAGCTATAAAGTAACAGGATCGAGGGGCCAACATTCACAGTCTTTTTCCCAGGCAGCACCTGTACTTACAAAAGAACTCTCCCACATATTACTCTGGAAATGGATGCACCAGGTTACGGAAGCCTGGCGCCATTAAATACTGGTATTCCGCAACTATTTCCCCTTGTTCTGATTTTCTCAGAGGGTGTCTTTTGATTTGGCTCCTTTCTTAGGCTGCCAAAAGTTGGGGGAGAGTGTGCTGGCCCAATCAACAAAATACAGCTGTCCAGCTTGTTAACAGATATGATTCTAGAATAAATTAATAAACCAGAGTTCTGGGTTTAAAAAAGCTCTCGTGAGCTTTTTTTTAAAAGGGAGCCACTTTGCCAAGTCCCATCAACTTAAGGCATGGAGAATACTCAGTTCTGACCCTCATTTTGGACCAATGGGAAGGCAACAATAAATTCTTCAATGAAAAATGCAGCATGAAGCCAATCTGTGAGAGCAGCCAGCAGGCTCTCCTCTGCATCACTGCACACACGTCCATGCCCATAACAACTTCAACTACTGTCGTTTTCCCCCTAAAATGGATGAACACTGTCCAGTTCCTGGTGAGCCCTAAGTAGAGATGATACAAACCAGCATTCCAGAAATGGTAATTTGACCCAACTGATTAAATAACAAGTCCAACACCTGAAAAAAACCCGCCAAGAGCTATCAGGTTGCTAATAGAGGACCACAGATGTGGTGACATGCATTATTTATGGAAAAGTATAAAAAGGATAAACCATAAGAAATATCATGCTCTTTTACTTTATATGTTACATTACAGACCAAAAGCACAAGTATAACTCAAATAAATACTGGCCAAACATCATCTTACAACTTCTGCCCCATAAAATCTCAGCTTTTATGACAACAAGTAGTACAAATATATGGATGAAGTGCTAGTTTAAAGCTATTATGAAGCCCAGAAAAAGCCATATTCTTTTAATCCACTCCTGTGGGGTGCAGATCTATTGTAGTTAGGACCTTATGATCAGGTTATTTCAATTGAGGTATGACCCAACCCATCAAGTTGAGTCTTAATCCTTTACTGGAGTCCTTTCTAAGGATAAAAGACAGAAAAAGCCCACAGAGCTCCGAGAGAAACACTCAGAGAAGTTTGGAGAGAGCTTAGAGAAAAAGCACCCCGGAGAAGCTGAGAGAGAAAAGCCTGGAGATGCTAACAGGGGACCCACTAGAAGCTCAGAGAGGAGGTCACTGGAACCAGGAGGTGAAAGTAAAGAAACCCAAGAGCGAAGGAATAGCAAATGTCAGTCATGTGCCTTGCCTCTGACAGAGGAACCCCAGATGCCAACAGCCTTTCTTCAGAGAAGGTATCTTCTTCTTGATGCCTTAATTTGGACATTTTCATGGCGTTAGAACTGTCGATCTGTAAGCTAATAAATCTCCATTATTAAAAACCAGTCCATTTCTGGCATATTGCATTCCAGCAGTTTTAACAAACCCAAACAGTTGGATTCAAATATTTAAGAACAAATTTTTGGAGGGTGGGCCACATCGGCTCATCAGGCACAGTTCTCACCTGCCATGCCAGAGACCCAGGTTAGATTCCCTGTCCAGTCCCTGGTGAGCCCTAAGTAGAGATGATACAAACCAGCCTTCCAGAAATGGTAATTTGACCCAACTGATTAAATAACAAGTCCAACACCTGAAAAAAAACCCGCCAAGAGCTATCAGGTTGCTAATAGAGGATTATTAATATCAGGTTGCTAATTGTTTATTAACAAAAAAAAAAAGAATAAATCTTTGGAAATGTAGATCATTTTAGATATTTAATTTATATACTTTTGAGTCAGAGAAAACAGATCAGCCCCTCTAGGTTACTATCACTGAGTTGAAACAACAGGAGAAAAATTCTTGTAATGTTCACTTAAAAGAAATAAAGGTGATCATGCAACATCATCCTTAGAAGATCAATAACTGAATCTTTTCCCACCTAAAAGTTCCTTATTTCAACTATCATTCCATATCTGCATTTCCAAGACAGCACGGATTCTACTGCTTAAAACCTTAACCTACAAGTTAAATCAACAATCACATTTCTTTTCACTTCTAGTGTTTTTCCTTTAGCATCATCTTAAAGTCTCTGGGTAAAGCAAAATATCTCCAATTTATGTGTAAGGATTCTGCACATAATCTAATCTTACACTGGCATATAAAATAAAACAAAAATCTTCAGAGATAAAACTGTGAGATGATTTCAAAACAAGACAAGATCTTTGCTTGCACTCACAATGGCAGTATTGTAACCATGACCACCTTGTCTAAAATCATAACACTAGCATTAAAATTTTCCTCTTCTGGAGTGCCATATTGTTTATTAACAAAATTTGGAGTCAAACATATGAGCTAAGAGCAAGGACAATGTTAATTCTTTAATAGATATGAACAGAAACCAGAACACAGGCTTTTGTATCCACTGTGTTCTCAATATTTGTTGAAAAACTTAACAGGCTACAATGAACACAGATGAGCAATTTCCTCCACATTAAGAAAGCAACCAACATTTATAACAGTGTATCATTAACTTAGAACATTTCTAGGTATTTTCATTCACAAGGAATATTAAGAAAACTCAGTTAAAACCATGTGGGATCAGACAATGAGATACTCTGGAAGGAAATTCTCAATTTCATAATATTCCATAGTGCCCACCCTTAAATTATCCTTAAAATCTCCAGTCTCGTACCAGTGGTCCCAAAGACCTAAATTTGTATACTCTATGCATATTCCATTTGAACGAGCTTCTCCCAAACCATCCCTCTGACCCTCAAATCAAAACTATTTCTAAAGATTAATTGGCCTTTGTTTCATCAAAAATAAAAAAATAAATAAAGCCAAAGTAGCAATATTTACAAATAAAACAACTGGACAACAAAGTACACACAATGAAGTGTTGGAAACAATTATGAAACACTGCTTATTTCAGAGAATGGGGGAATATCAAGACATCCTCAATTTTAGAGGCTTATAATAAAAAAAAACCTTAAGTTTTTGACTCATCTAAATAATAGCCCATCCTTAGAACTTTTCTCTGCATCACCAACATTTAAATTTCATCAGTATAAAGGAAAAGGGTGGTATGAGAGGGAGTCTGAAGCAGTCTACAAAATAAACGAATAGAGCAAGTAAGAGAAAACAAAGCAAAATAGAGACCACAAACGAAAGGGGTCTGCTAGAAGCAGCAACTTGCTGCTGACTGGAAACTTACGGAAAACCCCACATTAAAGAAGCTTCCAAGAACAAGCACCATGCCTCAAAATTCTCTGAGATCCCTCAGGGCTGGGAAAGACCACCCCATGATGAATACTTGAAATTCCAGGATGTATCTCTCTTCTTTTTTTCTGCAGTAGAAAAAGTGCCATTCTATGAATCAAGAGACACAGCCCTAACCCTGGTTTTGACAGTGTGACTGTGAAAAAGTCACTTAGCTGCTCTAGGATTTACATGCTTCATCCAGGAAAGATGGGAAGGTAGTGGAGAGTGGATTATTTATCAACAAACCAGGAAGCAATTGTGATAACAAATTAGCCTTCAGCTTGCTTAACTTGCATAGCTGGGTAATACGGCATCGTTAAGAGATAATTTATATCATAAATCACATAGGCCCAAGTACCTAGTCTTCTTTATTCAAACGCATTCTACAAACTGTACCTCTAGCTCTACTGTTCTTTTCTTTTTTGTTAAGATTGCTTGTCTCAGGCAAAAAGACTTCAAATTTAAGTGTGTTATTAAAAACATGGTAAATTGAGGGTGCACGGGTAGTTCAGTGGTAGAATGTTTGCCTTCCATGTGGGAGACCCGGGTTCGATCCCAGAACCATGCACCAAAAAAAAATAAAAGGAAATTGACAATCACTGATACTGTGAATTTAAGAGTATTCAAGATGTAGTATTTCCACTCAAAATGCTTTAAAAAGAAATGAATAGGCTTTGTTTTTTAGAGCAGTTTTAGGTTTACCAAAAATACAGAAGTCTCATGCAATCAACCCTACAACATATAGTTTTCTCTATTTCTTATATTAACGTAGTACAATTATTACAATTGATAACCAATACTGATAACTTTTAGTAACCAAATTCCTTTGTTTACCATTAGAGTTTACTCTTTGTATTGTACAGTTCCATGGGATTTAATAAATCTAATGTCCACCGTTACATCAAACAGAATGTACTCGCCGCCCTAAAAAAAAATCCCTGTGCTTCAGTTACTGATCACTACCCCAAATCACCATCCCACTGGCAACCCTTAATCTTTTTTTAAGTTCTTCTTCTAGTACCACACATACAGCTCAACATTTCCCCTTTTATCATACTTAAATATATAGAGAAGGAGGAATATTCTGGCACTGTTGGGTAAAGTGTGCTATATATGTCTTTATATATTGGTAGAGCCAATTTAGAATATCACTCAAGTCTTCTATTATTGATCTTCTATTTAGATGTTCTATCCAGTATTCAAACTGGTATACTGAAATCTACTATTAATATAGAACCACATATTTCTCTCTTCAAATCTCTCATTATTTGCTTCATGTATTTTGGGGTCCACTGGCAGGTACATATAATTGTTATGTCTCCTCAGTGAACTGACCCACTTATCAGTATATATAGTGACCTTCTTTGTCCCTCCTAACAATTTTTGTCAAACTCTATTTTATCTGATATTAGTATAGCTACCTGGCTCTCTTTTGATTTCTACTTGTACAGAACTTTTTTCCATTCTTTCACTTCCAACTTTCTTACATCTTTTAATTAAAGTTGAGTCTCCTATAAAAAGCATATAGTTAGGTAATACTTTTTTATCCATCCTGCCAGTATCTGCCTTTTGATTGGAGAGTTTACCCCATTACATTTAAAGTAACTACCCATAATGCAGTATTTTCTTCTGACATTTTGCTATTGTCTTTACAAATCTTTTTCCTCTTCTGTCCCTTAATTCTTCCATTAATGCCTACTTCCATATTTATTTGGTTTTTGTAGATTATATTATTTTGAGTCCCTTCTCATTTATTTCTGAATATATTTTTCATGTATTTTTCTTGTTGTGACCATAGGGTTAAAATTTAACAACTTACATACACCAAAACAATATTTGATTTGATACAACTTATCTTCAATAGCATACAATACACTGTTCCTATACCCTACATCCATCCATCTTTTTTTGTACTTGCTGCAAATTATATCTTTGTACACTGTAAGAGCCAAACCACTGATTTATCATTACTTTTTATACATTTGCATTTTAGCATCTGTAAAAAGAAGCAAAGTTAGATAACAAAATACAATAGTACTGACATTTATAATTACTCAGTGGTTATATTCACTGAAGATCTTTATTTCTTCACGCTGCTTTGACATACCATCTAGTGTCCTTTCCTTTCACTCGGAAAAATTCTATTTAGTGTTACTTTTAGGGCAGATCTAGTGGTAACAGACTCTTTCAGCTTTTCTTTATCTGGGAACATCTTAACTTCTCTCTCACTGTTGAAAAAAAGTCTTGCCAGATATAAAATTCTCAGTTGCCAACTGTTTTTCTTCAGCACTTTCAATAAATGTCATACCACTGGTTTTTGCCTCCATGACTTCTGAAGAGAAACTGGCACATAATTTTATTGGTAATTCTTTGGACATAACTCATTGCTTTTCTCTCTCTTGTGGCTTTCGGAACTCTCTCCTTGTTCTTGGCATTGAACAATTTGATTATTATGTATCTGGGCATGGTTTCTCTTTTAGGGTTCACTGGGCTTTCTGAATGTGTATATTTATGTCTTTTGCTAAATTTGGGAAAATTATTGCCGTTATTTCTTTGAATATTCCTTCTGCCACTTTTCTCCTGTCTCCTTCTGGGACTCTCATAATGCATTTTTTGGTACACCTGATTGTGTTCCAGAGGTCTCTTAGCTCTGTTCATTCTCTTTTATTCTTTTTTCTTTCTGCTCTTCAGTCTAAATCATTCAGTTGTCTTGTCTTCAAGATCACTAATTCTTCCTTCTGCTATGTTCAATCTGCTGTTGAAACCATATAGGGAATTTTGAAATTCCCATACTGCTCATTCATTATTTTTTCATATCCTTTAATTTCTTTTGTGTTGCCTTCATCTATCCAGAAAAAAATGAAAGAAGGGATACAAACAGACATTTGCACGCCAATGTTCAAAGAGGCATTACTCACAACTGCCAAAAGATGAAAGCAACTCAAATGTCCATCAACTGATAAATCAATAAACAAAATATGGTACATACATTCAATGGAATATTATTCAGCATAAAAAGGAATGAAGTCCTAAAGCATATGACAACACTGATGAACCTAGATGACATTGTTACATGAAATAAGTCAAACACAAAAGGACAAATATTGTATGATCTCACTAATATGAACTAATTATAATATGTCAACTCACAGATAAAATCTAGAATCTAGGCTACTAGGAGACAGAATGAGGGTAGAAAACGGGGAGCAGATGCTTAATGTGTACAAAATCTTTAACTAGGTTGAAGTTAAATGTCTGGAAATGGATAGAGGCGATAGTAGCACATTACGGTGAGTATAATTAATAGCACTGAGTTATGTGAGTGATTGTGGTTGAAAGGGAAAGTTCAGAGTTACATATGTCATTAGAAAGACAGCTAGAGGTTAAAACACAGGAGTGTATAACACAGTGAATCCTGTGGCAGACGATGACTGATGGATCGTATGAATAAAGAACTAGGACAAATGCACATAACTATTACAAGGAGTTAATAATAGAGTAATATATGGGAAAAACGAATGTAATGCAAATTATAGACTATAATTAACACTAATATTTTAATAGTCTTTCATCAACTGTAACAAACATACCATACCAATGTCATGGGTCAATAATGGAGAGATTTTTGGGGGGAGGGGTAATGAAAATGTTCAATAATTAATTGCGATTATCAATGCACAAGTATGTGGATATACTGAGCCACTGTACACTTTGGATGGATTGTATTGTGTGTGAATATCTCAGTAAAACAGTACACATGCAAAAACATACTGCTAGCCTTTAATAAATTAGTACATGACAAACTCAAACTCTTAATATGTGATGTAAACCTTCTGTCAGTTTAGATTTCCATTCTTGGGAAAAATTAAACTGTGAGGATACTTAAGAACAAAGTCATTGACTAACACAACAAACATTCCAACCACTCATTTGAATTGCAGAGCCCTGTACATTGACGTTGTCCTGGCCATTCCAGACACAAAGGGACAGAGACAGGGTTACAACCCAGTTTTCCAATTCTGGAATGAATACTGGGCTAGCAATCAAAAGTTTTTCATTCTACCCACATTTCTAAATGTATACTCCATGCCAAGCCACAAGGTATACAAAATCAACGGCACAGAGTGAACACAGACAACAACATCAACAAACATGGGCAGGAAACTAAAAGTTCATGCCTCTGTTTTCTCTATAATGTGAATAAGATGTGAGAAGAGAGTGTAGTGAAGGCTCAGAAGAGCCATTGCATCGTATTTTAAAACGTGAACTTATGTGTGAGACTAAAGCAAAAAATGTTTATTTGGTACAAAATTTATATTTTAAATAGTGCTTCCTAATACAACTTATGTGGACAGTTTAATTGAACACCATAAGTACATGGAACCTTGAGTAGGGCATGAGATTTTGTAGGTTTGTCCAGAGTGATGCCCCAATAAATTCCAGAGTGATCTGAACAGTGAAAAAAAAAGCATTTGCAAAGTCCCCTTGGGGGAATGGTGAGAAAGGGGGAAAAGTCAACTTTCCCATGTGGAGAATTTCTGAGATTCTCACAAGCAGGGGAGATAGCCAAAGCAATAGGCTGGGCCCCCTATCTTGGGGTTTGTTCACATGAAACTTATCCCCAAAAGACTAGGCTAAGCCTACTTAAAATCAGACCTAAGAGTCACCCCCAGAGAAACTCTTTTGTTGCTCAGATGTGGCCTCTCTCTCTCAGCCAACATGACAAGCAAACTAACTGCCCTCCCCCTCTCTAAGCGGGACATGACTCCCAGGGGTATAAATCTTCCTGGCAATGTGGGACAGAAATCCTAGAATGAGCTGGGACTGAGCATTAAGAGATTGAGAAAACCTTCTCAACCAAAAGGTGGAAGAGAGAAATGAGACAAAATAAAATATCAATGGCTGAGAGATTTCAAACAGAGTCAAGAGGTTATCCTGGAGGTTATTCTTATGCATTACATAGAAATCACCTTTTTAGTTAAGGTATATTGGAGAGGCTGGAGGAAAGTGCCTGAAAATGTAGAGCTGTGTTCCAGTAGTCATGTTTCTTGAAGATGATTGTATAATGATGTAGCTTTTGCAATGTGACTGTGTGATTATGAAAACCTTGTGTCTGATGCTTCTTTTATCTACGGTATGGACAGATGAGTAAAACATACGGATTCAAAATAAATAAATAATATGGGGAACAAATTAATTTAGTAGATTGAAAAAAAAAAAGTATAGTCATTGTAGAAAATGAGAGAAAGGAATGTGCAAGAGTTAAAAAACAGCCGAACAGCTCTGACTGCCCAATGGCAACAAGTGATGAAACCATGCTGTTCTCTCCCCTGAGGCTTGGCCCCAAGAAAGAACTCTCCATCCAGAGGTGAGAGAACTAATCAATGAATGGGCATTTTGTAGCACAGGTACAAGAAGACTGACAAGGGTGCTCATAAAAGAGCACTCAATGGCTTGCCAAGGAATCAAGGCTGGAATGGGAAGTAAGAGAAAACCCAAAACGCGTGACAGAAAGGAAAGGGATGCTGTTTCAAAGAGATCAAGGAACACATACAAAATAAATGAATGAGGAAGTTGAAAAGAGTCTAGTCTTTTAAAATAAAATTTTAAATTCTGGATGTGGAACAATTCCAGATGATAAAGCCAACAGGATGGTCAACAGCACAGTTTGCTGAAGTGGAAAGTCCTCAAGTGAGGACAGTTAGAAGCAAAGAGGTCGAGGAATTTTGATTCTTGGTTTTCGGGATATGCCACTGACTGCTACCATCACAGAGGTAGGACTTGTGAAATTAAAAATCATCCTAGCAGCTGATATTTATTAAGTGTTTATTTTGTCAGGTAGATTTATATGCTAAATTTCATTTTTGCTCCCTTCCCCTAAAGTCATCTGAAGATAGGGTTTATTGTTTCCTTTTTACACATAAGGAAGCTTAGAGAGATTAATAACTTTCTTAGAATCACACAGTCATTCAAGCCTGTTCAAGCTGGCATTTGACTCCACATCTAGATTTATCAGCTCAGGCACTGAGGGGCTGCCTCAAAGGTCCTCAATGAATGGGGGGAGAAGGGTGACCAGGAGAACACATAACACAAGCCTCAAAAAAAGGTCATTTTGCATAAGTGTGAAAGTGTTATGGACCCGGCCAAGGAGAACGGGGTGAACACCAACGGGGAGAACCACCTAGCATCAACAGTCTTTGAATGTGGCTCCATCCTCTCTCACGGAGCTCTGTAAAGACTTCAGAGGCACAGAATGCCTAGCTCCTCTAAGGCATATAGAAACTGGGGACACAAGTCTTAACCTTCCTTATGGCAGCCAGCTCTGTAACACCACATCCTGATTACATCCTCCTCACTTTTCCCTACTCCTCAAGTTGTTTCACTTGTATCATACAACAGAGGTATCAGTCCTGACTTACTCTGACCACCTTCTTAGCATGCAGTAATCACAACCCCCTGGATAGAAGGAGAAGGCATTGCATTTACAAAATGACCTTGAGCAAGTTACTTAGTCTTTCCTGAACTCTTCTATCTAACGGGAATATAGCTATTCTTCCTGCTGGGCTGGATAATTTCAGATTTCTTCCATCTATAGGCTAACTTAAGGAAGCAACTTTATTACTTGTTTATAATACCACTGAAATCACAGTAGCTGATAAACCATCACCATGGTGAAAAAGGAATGCCTCAGAGGCAACTGTGGGTGGGTGATAAGGCTTTAGCATGAAAGAGACTTTGAAGACATGTTAGAAAGTCCATTTTTTAAAAGTGTTAAAAGGCACTCAATCAATCAATGCCAACTGAATGAAATTTGGTATTATAAATCTAAAGAAATTAAATTTTTTAAATTGCACTGCATCTGGTCTCAAAGTGAAAAGGTCAGACAACTTCAAAGATGCCCTGTGAAAGGGGGCTATTCATCACAGAAAGATCTCTTACTTATGTAGCTGACAGATGGATCTTTCACTTAATGCCGCAGAATATAAAACATCAAAATCTTCCTCCACCTCTGTCAGTGACTTGCTATGACTCTTTGAACATGGTAATAACTTCCCCAGGCCCTAATTTCATTAGGAGAGGAGTTCTCAATACCCATGCAAGTTCTAATCTCCTACAGGAGATTCTAATGCGCAGTCACCAACCCTTATTTATCTGTAATCACGGGCCAGGCCCTGCTCTAAGCATTGTGCGTGTGCATGTGTCAGTGAACGTGTACATGAGTGTATAGTCACTTATTTCTCACAACTGTCCCCTCTGCAGAAGGTACTATTAATATCCGCATTCTACAGAGGCAAGGAAAGGCTAGTGACCTGCTCATGGTCACACAGATTGTACAAGGTAGAACTGGAGTGCCCAACCAGGCAACTGACCACTCAGTTCCTATGCAATGCCTCTGCTTTAGGATGCAAAGCAGAGAGACTGGCTCCCAGATGTCTTGTAAGAAGGTCCAACTTGGGCAAAACTGCTAAAAGGGAAAGAAAAATTATCTTTGGTCTCATACACACACACACACCCACACACACACACACGCACACACACACCCCTCCACCCCAAAAGTAGAACCCCATGCTCCCAATCTATCCTGGAAAAAAACCTTTTCTCATTGAAAGACATTATGTCCACTCCTCACGTTCCACTAGGCATTCAACTTAGGAGTTATTCCAAACCAGTGTTGTCAATGTGTGTGCCCCAGAGGCACCACGTTACAGAATACATGCTAAAATTAAACTCCTCAATTCATCAGCCTAGAGCAGAGGAATATTGGAAGTTGAGTCATCTGGCCAATGACAACATTGTTTGTGGCAGAGACCTTTTTGTCACATGGGCAATACTTTTCCTATCTTTCACATTTATCCAGAAGTTAAGAACTATGTTATTTTTAAGAGCTCAAAAAAATCACCCTATTTGTTACAGACTGAATTGTATCAAGGTTGCTAGAAAGTGATGGGGGTGGGCAACAGTGGCTCGGTGGCAGAGTTTTCGCCTGCCATGCTAGAGACCCTTGGTTCAATTCCCAGAGCCTGCCCATGCCAAAAATAAAAATAAAAAAATAAAAAGTGATGGGATGGGGTAAGCAATGGTCTGATGCCCTGGAATTCTTTTGCTGGGCAGTTTTACACCCTCCATAAACTTAGTATAGTTTTAATCTTGGACATCATGTTCTAAAATAAATGCCCATAATGATAATACAGTGAAGAGCCAAATAAAATTCATACAAATCACAAAGCATCATCTTTTCCCATAGCTTAAACAAATAATATCAGCCTATGTACTGTATTTATCTGAAGTCTGTAGGGAAAATCTTCCTTGGCTATAAGCATTTGGTTGTAGTACGCAGTCTTAAGGGGGGCGGCTGACTGCAGGGTCTGCCTGGAATGGTCACATGGGAAGGAACAAGGCCTTTATTTTTTAGTTGACTCCATCGGGCATAAAATGAGGAATGCCAGAGTTCCAGATAAAAGTCAAAGACAAGTCATGCTGGGAGACAAAATCCAAATATGTCAAGATTTTTGTTTTTTTAATGTTAACAAATCCAGTTTCAAAACAAGATGAGAGGGTGGGCCACGGTGGCTCAGCAAGTAAGAATGCTTGCCTGTCATGCCAGAGGACCCAGGTTTGATTCCCGGTGCCTGCCCATGTAAAAAAAAAGAAAAAAGATGAGAAATATACAAAAGCGTCATTCCAAAGCAGGGGTTGTAACCTTTTTCATGCCATATATGGCTTAAGTCATCTGGGCCATCTTCTGAAAATAATGTTTTTGAATGATTGTAAATAGAAAATATGATCACAAAGAAAAATTATACTGAAACATAAAGTATTTAAAAGCAAATCTGTGATACAGTAATATATGTGGCTTACAATGAATAAATAACAAGACATAGCAGATCTAATTACTGTAGTTCTAAGCAGTAATGTACATAAATGATTTTTTTAGTTATATCAACAGTGCAACACAAAAATAATTTCTATGTGGTAAAGTCACAGGTAAAGCTAATGTTTCTGTCTATATTCACTACTGAAGCAAAGACTTCTAACTTTGGTTCTAACTTTGGTTAGAGATTAATGAAAGTTTTAATTTTTTTCTTCATATATCCAAGTTCACAGATAACCCACCATAGCCTAATTCCTTCAAAAGACCCCAAGAGTTAAGGACCCTTGATATAAAGGATCAGAGTTAGACTCAATGGAACAATTACTTAGGCTTTCCAAAAACTCATACTTCTAGAGAAACAGTAGCTCAGTTTAATACCACTCATTGAAACACTGAAATTCAGAAAATCAAACAGTAATTTGCTGATTGGCACACATTAGCAGGATCAGGTATTCCCCATAAATACCACTCCTAGCAATTAAATGCCAAATTCCATGATTAGTTTTCAGATTAGTCTGTAAAAGCTCTATTTTACAAGAAAGTCCATGACCACCAAGCTGCTATTTTGCCTACAATAACCATACATAGCCTTGCATGAGAAAGACCACTCTCTGGAAACTGGGAGTGTAACACAATGTAAAAATGAGAAAGTATTTGGGATAAATACATTCAATATACCGTGTTGCTTTTGTTATTTACTTTGTGAGTTCCTCACCCTTTCTTAAAGAATCCTGGATCTGGCAATTAAAGTCTTCCCATTTACCGGATCTGGCTTCCTGGTGAGGATGGAATCCAAGACTCAGCCTGCCTAGCCCCACGGCCTCATACAGTCAGTCAGGCCTTGGTCCAGCTGCATGCCACTAATTCAGGGGATACCCGTATGAAGATAAATATAATTCAGAATCCAAAATACATGGATTTACATTGGGTCAATGCCAATTTCCCATGGGTGCTACGTAACTGAGATGGTTTTTGTTTTCATGGTTAGGAATTATTAACAGCTGCAGGAGCACAATACTTTTCTAGACTAATAAAATTATCTAAGTCTGGCACACTTCTTCAGCTATGGCAACAGCCAAATTTCCCAGAAAGATGCAAACCTTATGCCCTTCTTAAAAAGTGGGGATGAGAGTTCTTAACAAAACATGCGGTATTCAAATCCATCCTAACAGCAAAAACAAAACAAAAACAACTTCAGCTAAATTTTTAATTACAGAGTGGTTCCTATGCACAGAGATAACAAATGTTATTTTTAGGAGTCCCATAAAACTGCAATTAAACCTATGAAGTTCAAGCTTTCTACCTGAAGGCATGTCACAATGCCATGTGTGAACATTAGATTTTTTTTTTATTTCTCTAAGACTCAGTGAAAGGTTCAATTAAAGCACTGAGTAACTCTGCAGTGAAACCTTTGATCACAGATTCCATCATCACTTTTCTTAACACATACAAACAGCATATGAAACAACTCAGGCCCCTAAGAAACAAAACAGGCATTGTGAAACAGCTTTTGACACTGGCATTTACTAAGAAGCCACATGCGCATATAAATAAACACACAGATCACTTTTCTCTAAGATGTTGGGGGAGGGGGGTATGAATTCCAAAAACTACAGCCTCTAAACTGAGAAGGAACATATCTTATACATACTTGGATATACAAAGTTATTTCCTAAATGTAAGCGTGTGGTCCAAATGCCTTCCGTTGTAAAACACAAACACATTTTTTCAATGACTTTGAATTAAAGACAGTGGATGTGAAATTGTTCTAGATACAGCGAAGAGGTTACACAGATATATTAAGTTTTCATTGTCTCAAAGAAACAGTTTTCTAGTACAGCAAAGTATGCAAGTTTACAACAAAGCAAGAGATATAATTTTTTATTATCTAGTTCTTTAAAAAAATCAGTTTCTTAATTTTACATAGTACAACTTTCTGAGCCAACTGTACTGCCTTCTCAAACCTTTATTAATGAAGTCTATATTTTAGTGTACTGATAAATTCATTGAAAACCATAAAACCACATTCATCTCCAAATTAAAGTTACATTATGACTACTTGTAATGATTTCCTCTTATCAATACCGTAAATCTGTTACATACTGAGGACCTTTATTTCACAAATCCAACAATTAAACATAAAAATAACAGCAAAGGTGGGGACACCTGTGCAGCCATCACTCTGGGGCAGACAGTATTTTCCAGACATCTCAGTCTTAACAACAACAGTGATAAAAGAAATACAATTACCCTCTTTTGAGAGATAAAGAAATTGAGACTTAGAGAATCTCAGCAGTCTGTCGCAGCTCATACCTTGACTCCTAACACCCTCTTTCACTTCCTCCCTTGAAGAAAAGATACATTCTGGACCATCCCTTGGCACCCTAAACCTTGGATTCCAAGATGAAATGACCTACAGGAACAAGCTTCTGTTACACAGCAAGGGACCAAAAGGCAGTAGCATAATGGGAAAACGCCAATGTCATTCTGCTAATTTGGTTTTACCTAAAACTATGTCACTGGGTAATTCTAAATATCTGTACTTAACTTTCTGTAAGAGAAACTAGACACCATCACCCTGAATATCCAATCCTATACTAATCTATCCTCTGACTTTTCTCTCAGCACTATCTTTCTTGGAAAAATGATCTGAGTATACATTCATCTGCCACATCTATAGTAGAGACTCACAGAATCTATCTCCCTTGCTTTACCTGTGCAACAGTTACAGTCGTTTATTTCCAACTTTCTGACATCAATCCTGACAACAGACTCAACACGCACAAAAATTAAACTCCTCTTCTCAATTCCCCACCTCCACAACCTACTCATCAGCCTGTGTTCCCTATTTCTGCTGCTAAGCACCACCACCTCCTAGCCCACCAGACTCTAAGCCCCTACTCTATCCTCATAGCCTCCACCCTTGTCTGAAAAAAACAGCCAAACAATTGCTAAGCCTTACCAATTCCACCTCCTCTCCACACCCTCCCACCTTTCTGGAAAGGCATCATTATCCTTCTATTATCCCTCCCAGCCTGGTGTATTATTATTATTATTATTGATAAGTTGTGGGCTTACACACCAAAATGCATGAGAATCGCACACAGCACGTGTTAACACATAGATTGCTCACCCAGGCCCTCGACTTCGATACAGTAGATGTAGCAAGGACTCAGTATGTCTGGCTGAGAATTTCCATTTCTAACAATTCCGGGTGATGTTGCTGCTCTGTAACAGGGTAGACACTTTGAGAATCACTGCTCTCCCCCCATTTCACACACGCACACAAATTCTTTCTGAAACTTCATCACAGACCATCTCAAGCATTGATAAGTTTGGGTTTTAGGCCTTCAGTAACTAAGTATGAACAATTTTAGCTACCCCTTACAAAGGGCCTACTATGCTTTAGGGACATTATCTCTGCCAATTTCAAAACAGTGCTGTAAAATACACGGCACTGCCCTAAATGTATAGCTGTAGGAAACCTAGACTCAGAAAGGTGAGACAATTTCTAAATTCCACATTAACAAATCGTTTTTATTCATTCATTTTAAAAGAATGATAAACTTTTATTATTGATAATGGTAAGAATGATAAACCCTCTTCTTAGATAAACTTTGTTACCAAAATACAATGAAAAAGGGAGAACCAAGAAGGAGGGAAAAATTAGCACTTCTTCCTTAGAACAGGAGGACACAGAAGAGACCTATGAGGAAACAAGATACAGAACTATGTGTCATGATTTGGGACTTATTTTGGTACAGTATAAAACACGTCCAAGTCCATCCTCTCCTAAGATCAATTTAACAGAATAAACAAAACTTCAACACTTCAACACACAATCAACAGTAATTCGCCTACTGACACTTAAAAATGTATTATCTAGTTTTAGAAGGTCACATCCTCATCTTTTATTCTAAAATAGTTATACCCAGAACCAGTAACAATAGATGTGCATATTCTGTTCTTATTAAGAAGATCTTTACTTGAAAGTACCTTTTATGCCTTTATTATTTTTTTTAGTCTGTAAGTGGATGACTCAATCAGAACGAACATGAGAAATCCAGAAGACAGAATTTTCACACAGTCATCAACAGAGAGAGGCACATCTGAGCCAGCCAATTATCAACTCCCATAACTAAACAGAGTTTCAAAAAAAATCCCTGAATTTAAAGCACTTTTCCTGATGCTATCCCATCTGATTCTCACAAAAACCCTGTGAGGGTAAGCCCTGACCACGCGGTCCATACACCCAGCCACAGAGCTGGTACACCATGGCCAAAGAACAGCCAGTCCTCGAACCTAGATGGAGCCACAGAAGTCACTGACCATAGCTTTCCCATTAAGAGTTACTCTTCAACATCAAGGGATTGAGAGAACCTTCTCGACCAAAGGGGGAAGAGTGAAATAAGACTAAGTGTCAATGGCTGAGAGATTCCAAACAAGAGTCGAGAGGTTATCCTGGAGGTTATTCTTACGCATTAAGTAGATATCACCTTGTTGTTCAAGATGTAGTGGAGAGACTGGAGGGAAATGCCTGAAAATGTAGAGCTGTGTTCCAGTAGCCATGTTTCTTGATGATGATTGAACAATGATATAGCTTTCACAATGAGACTCGGTGAATGTGAAAACCTTATGTCTGATGCTCCTTTTAGCTACTATATCAACAGAAGAGTAGAACATATGGGATAAAAATAAATAATAGGGGGAACAAATGTTAAAATAAATTCAGTTTGAAATGCTAGTGGTAAATGAAAGTGAGGGGTAAGGGGTATGGTATGTATAATCTTTTTTTTCTCTATTATCATTTTATTTCTTTTTCTGTTGTCTTTTTATTTCTTTTTCTAAATCGATGCAAATGTACTAAGAAATGATGAATATGCAACTATG
Source organism: Tamandua tetradactyla (assembly GCF_023851605.1). Lineage (NCBI taxonomy): Eukaryota > Metazoa > Chordata > Mammalia > Pilosa > Myrmecophagidae > Tamandua > Tamandua tetradactyla. The sequence continues at coordinate 129,583,596 of NC_135329.1, read as the reverse complement.
TGATGATATTAAGAATTACTGATTGTATATGTAGAATGGAATGATATCTAAATGTTTTGTTTGTTAATTTTTTTAAGTCATTAAAAAAAGTTTTAAAACAAAAAGAGTTACTCTACAGTGCCTACTATGTAAGTAAAAATTTATACTGAGAGAGACGAGTGTGAATATGACCCAGTTTCTCCCTTCAACAAAGTCAACCCACACAACAGAAGGCTAACCCAGCACTGCAGCACCACAGGAATAGAGCAAGGCAGAGGGGCACAACGCTGAACGCCAACGCTTCAGCACCAGAGACCAACCCAAAGGCCTCCATAACCACATCCCAAACCCACAGCGCTTTTCCTGCCCTGTGACCTGGGTATGTACTTAATCTCTCTAAGCCCTTGATTTAACAGCAATAAAGTATCTCAGAATAGTTGTGAAAATTAGAAATAACGTATGTGTCTCCGTCTGTGCCAAGCCTGAGATGTGCAATATACAATATAGTTGTCCCATATTCTTAAAACTGCTTGTATAGGCTCAACCACAAATTTTAAAGTCCACAATAATTAAATGTTAGTGGAACGGCTTTTAAATTTGCCTTTTCCTTTTTAACTTAGGATATTAAAATGACAGGACTTAATGGCTAAAATATGGCTCTGACTGAGGGAGAAATCCAGGATGACTCAAATTTCTAGCTTGAGTAGAATAGGAGGGTAGAAGATTAGCATCTTTGACCAAAATGGGAAGAGCAGCATGGAGGTGAGGGGTTTGTTGGGTGAGAAATATAGAACAGGTAATGACTAGGGGGAAATGAATTCAGTTTAGATATTCTCAGTTCAGAGTATGTGTGACCATAGGTATATACCCAAAACAACCAAAAGCACAGAATCAGACAGACACCTGTACAGCAGTGTTCACAGAAGCCTTATTCACAGTAGTCAAAATGTAGAAAGTTCTGACAAAAAAACAAATGGCTAAAGAAAGTATGGTATATATATGCAAAGGAATATTATTCAGCCATAAGCAGAAGAGCTGATATAAAGTACAACATGGGTCAATCTTGAAAACATTATGCTAAGTGAAATAAGCCAATCATAAAAAGGACAAATATTGTATGACGCTACTTATATGAACTCTCTAAAATAAACAAGTTCATAAAAACAGAAAGTAGATTAGAACTTACCAGAAATTGAAGGGAATGGAAATGGTGAGTTTTTGCTTAATGAGCACAGAATTTCTGTTTCTATGATGAAAGGTTTTATCAACATAACATTGTAAATGTAATTGCCATTGAATTGCACATTTAAAATGGTTAAAATGACAATTTTATGGTACATACATTACCACAATAAAAATAATTTTAAAAGTACCTGAGAATCATCCAAGTAGAAAAGTCTAAATGATTGTTTGAAATGAGCTGGACTCAGAGAAACTGAGGGGTCATTAACGAATGAGTGGTGGCTGAAGACACTGAAACACTGAGGGACCCCAAAGAATCTGGGCAGAAGACTAAGAGAAAACTACCAAGGATGAAACCTCGGGGAACACTGACATTTAAGAAGCACACAAAGACAGACTAAAAAGAGATGAAAGAAGGAAAGGCAGCCAAGAATGATGCAAAGGAACTGGGAGAAGAAAGTTTCAAATATGTACTATCAATTTCAGTCCTTGACTGAAGAATCAAGTCAAGGACTAAAAACTGATCACAAGACTCAACTATCAGGTCTTTCATGACCCTAGCTAAAGTAGATTCTGCACAGTTAAGGTGATGGAAATTAAATGATAGGTCATTTCAAAAGTTCCTCCCAAACTGGCAAATTCTTTTATTTCAAAACAAACTCACCGGCAGGCCACGGCACCTGCTCTGCTGGAGACACAGGTTCGATTTCTGCTGCCTGCCCACGCAAAAAAAAAAGAAACCAAACTCGCCATTTTCCATGCAAACTCATCAAATTGGTAAAACTGCAAATAACAACGGGTTGCATGGTTTTCTTCCATAAAAGGGGGATGTGGAAAAAAGAGAGAGTTAAAAAACCATAAAACCCATTTAACACAATCTTTGCTATTAAGCTCCTATCTACTTTCTGAAGTTGGTCCCAGGAAAAGAAAAAAGAAAAATTAGCTAATTCTCTGCCATGCATTAACTGAAGGAGTGGGAAATATATAACTTATTAAATAAACGTCTTGTCTAAAAAATCCTACGGGTCTAAAGGCTTCAGTTTCAATCTGCAGATCTTTGCATGCTTTTCTGAAATTCCTTTTAAGCAGATTCCCACCTGAACTTTTGAAATAAGCCTAAGCTTTTGTTTAATTTAACAAACTGTTTTTCAATGTCATATTTCTCATTCTTTGTATATTTAAAACAATAGAAATTATTATCCCAAGCAACTCTAACTCAAAGTTATAATACAGTATATATGATGGCACAAGGGAATTTTAGCTTGGCAGTATAAACTGGTTAAACTAGTTAGGAGAGTTTAAAAATATTCTCCCAAACATCTGCTCAGGGTTAAGAAAGTTTTTTTTAGTTTTAGTCTACCCCACATACACGTATTTTTCCAAAAAGTTAAACATCTCAAACATTAATAACTAGAAGAGTCATCCACATATAGCAAAGAATATGAGTGTTTGAGAATTCGGAAATATGGTCTCCTAAAAACATTATTCTCAGTAAGTATTATTAGATCTAAGCAGGTGATTTCTTCTTTTCTGGTCACTACCTTTAATGTATCCAAACTCTTTATTCTATGTGGCTATCAGTTTTAACCAGGTATACACACTATCACCTTTTGAAAAAATAGATTCAGGAAGGACTCAAACACTCACCCTTTGAAATTAGAGTATATCGCACATGTGGGGTGAATCTCAGTATCATAAATTTTTTAAAGCTTCACAGGGAACTCTGACATGCACTTCCCCACCCATGCCCCTGCTGAGAAGCTCAGCCTTTTGGCCAGATCTCCCAAAGTGTGGGGGGCTAACGTGGCCACCCCATTCTTCTCAGATGAGCAAAAGGTTAGCAGGAGTGAGTGCAGAATTGGATCCTGCTGGCAGTCACAGACAGATGGCAGAGTACACCAGCAAGTCACATTTCAAGAACTCACAGATAATAATTTCACCTTGACCCCCTTCTACTACAGAAAGGCTCTTCCAACACCCACAGAGAAGGGATCCAGGGCTGTCTTCAGTCCCACCAACCTTTCCCCAACCCCAACCTACTGGGGATCCCTGCTCTGCTGCCTCAACCGTGAACAACTGACCATAAATAACAGGAGTCCTCCAAGCTGTGCGCACCACAAATCAGACCAGAGATGTGCTTCTCAGACAACCAAGTCTCTCTTCTTAAAGGAAGGAGAATTTTTTAAAGTCTGACTATCTGCTATACACTGGGGATACAGAATGCAAATAAAAAGATGAATAAAGCAAAACCCTATTCTTTAGGAGCCTCCAGCCTCTACAAACACCCCTTGAAGTAGGTATTTTTGTTTTGCAATTTACAAGTACTACATAAAGGAAAACCTCCGTACAGAAGTTTATCAACTTTCCTGAAGTTCCTCAAGCCACACAACTAGAAAATCCTCCCTGAAACGTGTGGCGGGGGCAGGGGAGAAAGACACAACTCAGAACAAGTTAACAGGACAACCTGTGGAACAGAAGGAAGACAGAACCCCAGGCAGCTTCAACTGACATAATAACCCCAACAAACCTACAAAGAGGAGTCAGGGTAAAGCAGTTGCAACTAGTCCTTCATTTGTTCACCTCCTGAAAATGAGAAGGAAGTTTATAGTTAAATTTTACAAAGTTTTTCATGGTGATTGTGGGAGTGGGAGTAGAAAAATGACAGTGATAAAGAATAGTCAGTCTGACTTTACACAAAAGGCTGGCTTTCTAAAAATAATTTTTCAATTATACTTCATTGATATACACTGTAAAGTACACTCAGTGCAAAAGTACTGTGCTAGACACCAGAAAAGAAAAATACACATGTAAAATCACTCTGAAATGAGCACAAAAGTAAAATTAGAAACCTAAATTACCTGATTTATTAATGATAATAAATACGATGGTTTAACACAGTAACTAAAACAGTGGTGTGTATGTGTGTGTGTTTTAAATAAGTGTTAAATTCTTTTGAAAATAACTACCTTACATTCAAAGAACTCAAAATTTTCAGAAATGGAGTATCCTACAAATCTCTGTCTGTCGAAGAAATGATTCTGTATTAGCTCATCTCCCTGTGTCTGGCTCACCTCACCTCACCCTAGATTCCACTTGCTTGCAACAGAGAGAAGCTGTCTCACTTGGGGCACGAGGGAAGTTCCTCTGGACAAGTCGAGAAAGCTGGAAAGCAAATTCACCCTATGATAGTCAAGAAACAGTTTATAAAACCAGCCACGGCCTCCCTCAAAATCCCAAAGAGGCAACAATGGAGAAGAAAGAGACATCCACATATATATACACACCCTTAACTATGGGAAAAGGTGGGTGAAAGGTCACAAACCCAATCCACACCCTGCGTTTAAGTGGACAAGGAACATTTACTGACAGCCCCTCCTCTTAAGCAAGGTACTAGAAGGGCCAAGTTTACTTAGACAATCTCAGGTTTTCTAATTGATGCTAATGGTTTTGCAACCCAACACACAATACAAGGGTTTTAAAGGTTTAAGATAATGAGACAAGATCCCCTCCAAAACCTTTAGGGTGTTTTAGTTTTCTGAAGCTTTTACAAGCACACACGCACAGGCACGCATGCAAGCACACACACACACCCCACTCCCGCCTTTCCTGCTTCACTCCTTACAGATTCCATCCCCACACCCAACTTCTCACTCACTAGCGAGCACACTACCTAATTTCACACCTCTGCTCTCCCTGTCCCTTCATCCCTACCTCTCTTCTAATCTGGAAATTTGTCGTCCTCTAGGCACAGTTCGATTATTATCCGCATGCCCTGTCCCACACCCTTGAAACATCATAAATCCTTCTTCTGCACCCACATGGGTTGCTAAGGCTAGAGTTTAGCATTCCTTTACTTTGTTCTGCCTAGACCTCCTCTATCTACCAAAGTTTTTCAAGGGCTCCTCTTAACTGGTATTCCCCACCACTATCCTCCAGCTCATCTCACAAGTGGAGGCAGATGCTCAATCATGTCTGTTGACTAAAGTATTTCAACAAGAGACTTCCCATGATGATCAGAGCACATCTCTGAACACACTACTACATCTGCCCTGGAAGGAGTGCTATCCATGTCCAAACACACCAAAAACCAGGCTCCTGCCCAAATCAAGCCTCTCACAGTAGTGCTGCAGAGCTTCATTGCCAAAAAAAGGGCTGAATCATGTGTAGTCACGTTGGAGCCAACAAAAACCACATTAGCAGGTCATGGGGTACTAATAAGTTGGTGCATGCAGAGGCTGAGTGGAGGCTTTTCTCCGCTTTGAGTCTGTTTAATGAGGAGCTGTAGAAGAATGTCCCCTTCTCCATCAGGACTTCAAAAATGAAGGCAGCTGAGGTCTCATTCAAGCAAAATGTGAACAGACCTAGATGGACCAGTTGGTTGCCCCATGTCAGCTATTCAATGTTTCCTGAAAAAAGACTCATGTTCTGCCACAGCTCACAAATGCTGCCAAGGATTCCGAGCACCCCAGGTTTCCATTTCACCAGGTTTCTGACCTCACAGGCACAGTATTTAAGCATTCACTTGCAGGACAGCACCACCTGGTGAACATTAGCTCAAATATCTGAAGCTTTCTTCTATTATTCACTAATAAAAGAGATCACATCATCTGCCTCTTTTACAGATGGTTCTAGCAGCCAGAAAAGGAATCCATCTCCCAGCTGCAGCAAGTACTTCAGCCAAGCCTTCTTTCATAAAGCACACCTCAGCAGAAAAAGCAGCCTTCTTTGTCCTAATCACAACCGACAGACAAGTATAAAAGAATATCCATCACAGTCCACAACGTGCCTGCTGTCAAATGGACAGAAGACCCACTGCCTGGACCCCACACTGATGAGTCTGTACCTTTCTAGTTAGATCTGTAATAGGTTACACACACACATAGCTTCTCTACGACTCCTCCATCTAGAGGTCCTTTTTGAGTTTAAGACTACAAAGACACCACTGTAAATTAGAGTTACAGAGGTCCAAAGGGGAGGCAGCTTCCTGAAAGAAGTAAGCCTGTCCCTACAGCCTGTTTTTGTGGTGATGAGATCACAGAGCTTAGATTCTGTGTTTGGTCCTACATGGGTTTTAAGAGCCATATCCAGTAATTACAGAAAGGAAAAACAGAGGTCAATGAGACCAGAGTAACTCTGAGTGGTATTTGAAAAGTTACTTATAACTACAACCAGATCACCTATCAGACTCAGAAAAGAAGCTACACCTCAAGTTTCAATTCTTTATCCTTCAGTCAATTTTAGATTAGCAAAACAAAAATCATGGAACGTTTTACTGACTTGTTTCAGCATCCCTCCTTTCAAAGGCTTTTTCAATGCACGACCCAAAATGCAGACCCAAGAAAGGTTTGAAAAACAAGCATCATGCCACAAGATATCCTCATGTAAAATACAAAGTGGTAACAAAATACTTACTGGAGTAATTTTTAATGGTACCTAAAACACTGGAGTTTAGGGACTAGCTAAATGACACTCTTTAACTGCCCATCACTTGCTTTTTATTTTCAGGTCTAATTTCCAACTGACTCCTAAAAAAACCCTTAAAATATTTTGAGGAGAATTATCAGGGCTCACATTCTGGCCATCACCTTCTCTCAAGGCACAGAAAGCCTTCAAAGTTGTTGTTTTGGTTTGCTAAAACTGCCACAATGCACTATATCAGAAATGGGTTGGCTTTTACAATGAAGATTTAGAAAGTTACAATTTATACTTCTTAGGCCAGGAGAATGTCCAAATTAAGGCATCCACAGTACGATACCTGCTCTGAAGAAAGGCTGGTCACACCCGGGACCCCTCTGTCACATGAGAAGATAAATGACTGGCATTAGCTGGTCCTTGGCTCACAGGATTCGATGCTTTCAACTGCTGGATCCAGTGGCTTCTCTGTGGGCCCTCTCTTAGCTCCTCTGGGGCTTATTTCTGCAAACTCTCTCAGTTTTTTCTGTCTTTTATTCTCTCAGAAGTCCAGTAAAAGGATTAAGACCCACCTTGAATTGGGTGCGTCACATCTCAATTGAAATAACCTAATCAAAAGGTCCCACCCACAATAGGTCTGCACCTACGGGAATGGATTAAAAGAGCACGGCCAAAAAGAAAAGAAAGAGAAAACAAACAAACAAAAGACTATGGCCTTTCTAGGGTCCATAATGGCTTCAAACCAGCACAGCTGTTTATCCAAATAGACGTTAAGTATCGAGAAAATTGTTTTCCTCCTCTCAAAGATCCCCCTAAAAATCTGGCATCAGGCCTCCTCAACCACAAAAGAAAGACTTCTGTGTGGTTCATGGGTCAAGCCATATCACAATGGATGGTCCAAACCCTCCAGTAATAGAGGATTCTGCAGCACTGAGTACTGCTGGACTAGAATGAAAGGCCCAGAGACTCAAGGAAAGCCCCCCAGTCAGAGAAAGCCTCATCCCACCTTACTGGTGAGTTCATGGCAAAGCGCAAGCCATTTTCAAAGGCAACAGGGTGGCACACTACACCCCAGAAGCCCTAAAGCCAGGAAAATGAAGCTCTTGTTTTTGTTTTGTTTCATTTTGCAAGCTGGTGCTTAACAGAAAGTAGACTTACATAGAGGAGGAAAGCAGGGAGGAGAACTCGGTGGGGTTTCGGCTTGCATTCATGGCAAAAGGCACTATTAAAAAGTCCTTATTTCCACTCTAAAGTTCGAAGTTTCCTTGTCCTTAAGATAGGTGAATTGCTATTTACTGTTAACTTACTGACTACAACTAAATATGCATTAGCATCTCCTGGGGAACTTCAAAATATTGTGACGCCCAGAACAATGAAAAGCAAACATTAGCAATGAGAGGGAGAGGTAACGAGCATGGTGTGTGTGACTTTTTTCTTTTTATTCCTTTTTCTGGAGTGATGCAAATGTTTTAAAAAATGATCATGGTGATGAATATACTACTCTGTGATGATACTGTGAGCCACTGATTGTACACCATACACGGAATGTTTGTATGGTAAGAATGTTCATGTTTCTATGTTGTTTTGGTTTGATAATACAAAATAAATTTAAAAATAAAACAGCAAACATTGGTACTTTTTAAAGCTGACCAGCTAATTTTAATGTGTGGCAAGGTTGAGAACACTGGGACTGAACTACATGATCAGCAGATTGGTTTCTTTTTTTTTTTTTTTTGCTTTTAAGCAGTAGGGTAGGAAATACTTATGCCTCAAAAAAGGGAGGGGGTAATGAGAGGAGAAACAAATCAACAAAAGCAAGCGCTGGAGGAAGCTGAAGTGACTAACTTGCAGGTGATGTTCATTGTGGCGGGTGCAAAGAATGGCCCAGAGGTACACATTCTCTGAGGACAGGAGAAGAGGAGAAGGGCCAGACTGGATTATCCCCTAAGAAAACCTCATGGGAACTGCCAACAGGAGCTTGGTGGCTTTGGAAGATGGAGGTGGGGGTAAAAGGTGCCAATTTCATGCTCATTCCTAAGTTTATTATTTGAGAAATGGTTATATGATGGTTTTCATATGTGAACAATTACTGAATCAACCACATTTACCACTCTGAGTTCTCCTAGTTCTTCCATCAGCAGTACTGACAGGATACATATTTTCTTGCTCACCGAATCTGGCAAAGCATACACACTCCTTATAGGATAATCTGCCTGGAGTTATAGTGTCCAAATAACAGAGCTTTCCTTGGTGTGAAATCAAGGCTCCTCGGCAGCCTGAACCCAAAGTTGAAATAATTAGCATCATGATGTTTATTGATGTAACAGTGACCAGATAAGAAGGCACTTGAGTTAAGGGTCAGGATTGCAGGAACATGAGCTCTAGCCGAGGAGTGAGGAGTGAATTTTGCTCTCATTTCCTTTTCCTTTAATTCTTAGAGCTACTAGCTCTCTACCTGTCCTTCTGTAACAGAGTGACCAAATCAGGCTGTCCAGCTTGGATGCCTCCTTCCCTATCTCTCTCTCTCTCATGGAAATTAATCCAACTTTGCCTTATCCCTCTCCTCTATCCTTCCCCAGTATTTTCCAAAGTGTATCCTGCTGATTATCTGTACCAGAATGACCAGGGGCATTTCTGGGTACCACTCCAAACCACAGAGGATCATAATATCTGGAGGAGAACTCAAGATTCCGCACTTGAGTCCACCACACAGACACAACACAGACTGCGACTAAAACCGTCATCAAATCTTCCTTTGAAATGGGTTCTATCAGACACTACAAAATCTCTCTGTAACCTCCACCGCTTCCTTAAATGGGGTTTGGTCAATTTATCCTCTTCTTGGCCTCCTGACCAGGTCTTTTACTGCATGGCCACTTCCTCAAATACCCCCTTGATCCCAGCACTCCTGGCTCAAAGCTCCTCATACACATCACTCTTCTCCGAACTCACACCCAATGCAAAACTCCTTCACTACTTTCAATTTAGATTTGCAGGTCTGTTAGTCCTCTCTCCCAACTAAGTGTTAGGCTTCTTGAAGGCAGGTCCGTGCTACACTTTTTATGTCTTCCATAGGGCTCACTATATCTTAGATTACAAGAATCGTTATCAAAAAACCAAACCCCTGCTTTAGCCCAGGGTTTTCCTTCATTCACCCTCGTTCCACATTCCCTGAATAATCTTTCATCCTTGCCTTTCCATAACAAAACTAATTCAAGCAAGAATGAAAGAAAAGAACTATTTATACGCTAATGAGAACAAAGGGAGAAACCTATAAGAGAGAAGTTACAAACTAGCAACTTCAACTATCCATACAAAAGCTAGGAATGAAAAAGCAAATAGTCTTTTCAGCTACCAAAATCTGAGTATGACTTCGAACACCATTCAGAAGAGAACTTTCCAACCTCCCCACTCCCCTACCAAACACATCTTTCTTTCCCAGACCCTCACGTAGAGCCATTTCCTCTTCTTTTAGATACAATTTAAGAGGAGGGACTATTTGGTGTCCTCTCCGCTCCCCCACATCACCGTAAATTAAGTGGGTGGAGAGTAACTGGTGGATCAGGGCACCATGACAACTCTAAGTTATGACTGTCAGGAAACAACTTACAAAATAAGAAACAGTAGATTATAGGCCCTCATAGCTTAAATAGCTTTGCACTCCCCAACAGTGCCCAAGGACACCAATGCACTTCAAACAGCACAATCAGTGACTCTGAACTCTTGTTTTCACAAAGAGAAGAGGGGCCCACATGGCCAGCCTCTGCCCCAAAGACCGAAGTGTTCTCTGGGACAGGGACGGGCACCACCTCCACGTGGCACATCACCTAACACCCAGATAGGCTTTCAAAAGCAGCCGCAACCCTGAGCATTGCTGCTCTGACCTGGAACCTGCCGTCTGGTTCCTCTCATGGTCAGCCCACGCTCACCACTTCTCATCCACTTTGTGGTTTTGTGAGTAAATCTCCCAACTGTAAACTCTTGAGCAGAGAGACTACACATTTGTGTGACCTATTACTACCCCCGTTCCAACTTCCCTACCCTAATCTAGTAGCTGAAGCCACTCACCCTTTGCAGACGTGCTCAGAATCCCTAGGGTCAGATGACCTTAGGGAAGGAGACATTTAAACGAGTGGGCCTGAAAACACACCTGGAACTCCTTTACAGATTACAGAAATGCCTGCCCTGGCCACATAGCCTCCTACCCCACCCCTAGACGGGGAGTTCCAAGTCCAACCCTAAGTATTTCTGTTGTCTACAAGGGGACATAGAGCTCAAGGAATAAATTCTGCACTGCTGCATATGTCAGTCTGAACCAACAAAGCTGGGCGGCAACCTAACCTCGAATATCTTCAATCATTTTCCTATTCAGAACTGGTAACTGGGTGACGTCACACTTACTTGATAAATAGCATTCAAAAGTACTGACTTGGTCCAGGTGTAATAAAGAGAGTACTTTAATGAATTGTAATCGGCAGTTCTGTGATATAAGGTTATGATTCACACTTAGTTCAAGGAATCCTTTATCCATATTGAGTTAAAAACAAAGTCTATGACTACATTCAAAAAAGTAATTCACTGTTTTAAGCTTACTGAATACGTCACCTCAACCCTAAGACCTGTTCATTTACACAGAGGCTAAAACGACCTACCAGGATACTAAATCCTCTACGTTTAGGCCTGTTTCCAACTTCCACAAAGTCCACGTTCCCACAGCTGAGGGCCCTTGATGCATGCCACCACCTCACCTTCTATCCCTTACTGGTTCAACCCAGCGGGAATTTCTAGGATAGAAAATTTAAGCAGTTCTGGCTTAGCAGGGAGACAGTTCCAAGCTGTTCTTGCTGCTTGAAGAGCCCTGACCTTGTATCTAAGGGCTCAGCTCTCTTCTACATTCCAAAGGCATCAACCACCCTGTAGCTCAGTTCTGATAAACATTCCTAGGATCCTCTCTTGATAACCTGCTAGTCCCTGCGGGCTGATCCCTAGGGGTTAAGGCACTGCCTCTGATCTTGGTAATCCTCCCGCGGGGTTGGAGGTTGGTCCTGAACCATCAGGTCAGAGGACATGGTGCCTGTGTCAGGCTACTCCGATGCCCCCAAACCAGACCATCACCTGGCATATGCCTGAGGAACGGCAGCCTTTATTCCTGACAAGCTCAAGTTCTGTCCAGCTGCAGACACCGCCTCCCTCAGCCCCCACCCCCATCTGTGTCCCCCACCCCTAGGTGGGGAGTTCCCGGTCCAACCCCTAGGGTGAAGTCAACCAGCCAGGCCTTACTAGGAAATGACTCAGCTCACAAAAAGCAGAGGGGCCTCTGGCTACAACACAAGTAAGTCATGAAATCTGGAATTTATCCCATCAAAAATGTCAAAACAAAAACCCAACAACAAAATATCAACCAAAAAAAAAAAAAAAAAACAAAAGGAAACAGGATAGATCTTTCCACAGAGAATTCAAAGCCCTCATGTAAACTTTTGGTACACCTTTTATCACTACTTTTTAGGACAAAACTAAGGGAAATTCAAGAAATGACTGCGTCTTCCCTGCATGGCCCAGGAATCAAAGAGGGCTTCTTATAATCCACTTCACAGCTAACACCCATGGTTACTGAAATTATAAACACGAAAATAAGTAAATGATTCTGCTTGCACAGGAAATCAATTCAACTTCTAAACCACCATTAACAAAGTTAAATTTAAATGTGACTGTGTATCAATATTCTTTAAAAATCACACAACGTGAAAAATTCGAACTGGCTCAAATGTCTTACACTTCAGAATAACATGAAAAACAGCCATCTTCATTTTCTGCTAAAAGTTTATTTTTGCATTACCTATAATTTTCTACAGAATCCTAAAGTCCTGTTTTCTAACACAATTTTATAGAAAGACTATTTTCCTCCTTGGTTTTATATCTTTGCTGTTTTTTTTTTAATCTTATTAACAATCTGAAAAACTCCAACCTTGCAATTTTCCCCCCCAAAAGGAATAATATGCAGTTCAGGGGGAAACCAAAACCAATGTCAACACTTCCTGAGTGACACAGCTGCTATGAGTGACTAGTGAATAAAGTTTTTGGGAAAATGTTCACTATTCTCCAAAAGTATTCTCAAAGTTATTGAAGACAGGGTCAAAACTACATTAAGGAAGTACTACCTACCTATGCAGAAGCACAGGAAATAGACGAGCTAGGCAGATGTCTGCTCTCAAGAAAGTCTGCCAGTCACCTTATTCTAGACACCTCCGGAGAACCCACTCGGTTCATCCAGCATCACATAGTAAGCTGTCTAAGTTCTTTATTATAAATCTTAAAAAAAGGGGGTAGGTGGGTGGAAAGAGGAAACAGAGTTAGGAATTCAGATTACTTTGACCTCAAAGTTCCTGTCCCTTCTGCACCATACTGTCCACATGCAAAGGAAGTATAAGCAATACAGATTAGCATATAATGCAGGGCTAGCATGCACAATAGGCTAGTGTGTACAACCGGAGGAATGGAGAGGGGACTGGAAACCGAAGAAAGCTGAAGTAGTCAAGGAAACCTCAGAGGGCAACTGAGGCCAAATCATGAAGGAGCAGACTCAGCCTATGGGGACGGGAACAAGTCTGTCCACTGGCTAAAGCCAAGAAGGTGTGCTAGGGAACAGCTTTTAAAGGTTGCGGGGTAATTTTTTTTTTTTAATTATATGCCATGATCATCTTTTTTCCCCCCCGCTTATTTATTTATTTTGCATATTCATCATCATGATCATTTCTTAGAACATTTGCATTAATTCAGAAAAATAAATAAAAAGACAACAGAAAAAATTCATACATACCATTCCCCTTACCCCTTCATTGATCACTAGCATTTCAATCTAAATTTATTTTAACATTTGTTCCCCCTATTATTTATTTTTATTCCATATGTTTTACTCGTCTGTTGATAAGATAGATAAATGAAGCATTAGACACAAGGTTTTCACAATCACACAGTCACATTATGAAAGCTTTATCATTATACAATCATCTTCAAGAAACATGGCTACTGGAACACAGCTCTATATTTTCAGGCACTTCCCTCCAGCCTCTCCATTACATCCTGACTAACAAGGTGATAGCTATTTAATGCGGAAGAATAACCTCCAGGATAACCTCTTGACTCTGGAATCTCTCAGCCAGTGACACATTGTCTCATTTCACCTGCTTAGTTCATGAGTTTGAAGATAAAAACTGAAGCAAAAACAAAGGAACTGATCAATTTACATTCTTTTTATTGTCTCATGCCAGTGTTGCAATGTCTTCAGATTTCATTTCAGTTTTATATTCTACTTAAGTAAAACTAAAATCACTACTTTATTGTAAACATTTGGGGACAATCTCTGAATGATGCAATTACTTTTTTGTAATTTTAAAATACATATTACTTTTGTCATCAGGAAAATGCCTAATTTTAAAAAGGCTCAAGAGACTTCCAGTAAGATAGCAGAGTAGGGAGCTCCAGGACTCAGTCCTTCCACCAAAACAGCAATTAAGCAGGCAGGAACTGTCTGAAACAATTATTTTGTAACTCCAGAGCCAGAAGAACACTGTACAGCATCCAGGGAAGTGCAGGAGGAAGAGGCTTGTAAATTTCAGGAAAGAACTGTAAGTTGCTCTCCCTGAGCTGCAGCTATCTATGCCCATCCCCTACTCTCATGGCAGGCCTCCACAAGATCCAGTTCTGGGTTAGCTGCTGCTGACATCAAGGGACATAAAAATCCTCCAACAATCAGGAGTGTTCATGGCCAACCACTGATCACAGCTTTTGATTACCAAATTCAGATCACTGGCTCTGAGGACAGCTATTATTATTACAACAAGCCTAGACAAAGGCAGCAGCCGCCATGCCATCGTTCAACCCTCCCCAGATAGAGGCGGAGGTGGTGGAGATTTAAAAATATAGCGCTTACTCAGGAATGTGGGGGGAAGTTGGCCAAAGTCCTACATTTTGGGGACAGGCCAGGAAAGCTCATCTTTGGGAAGCCACTGCAGAAATTTTGGCCCTTCCTGAGGCCTTCTAGAGGGCACTTTGGAGCTGGTTGCCACCTCTTTCATGGATACCTGGCCCTGTCTTGGCTGGGAAAGAACGAATTGGGAATGTACTCTCCAGGATGACCTTCCTGCCAGAACGTGCCCTCCATGCAAAAGCAGCATGAGACAACAAAAGGAATGCAAAAAACTTCAGAGATGGAGAGAGTGGGACTAAGGCCTGTCAGCTTCAGATACTCCGGAGAGGGAGCTTTGTCTGCTGGGAAATAGAGGGGACAACCAAACTCCTGTAAACAGGGAAACTCAAAAAAACTAACAAGTACAGGACAAGACAAAAGTTCACTAGAGAGGAAAACACTGCATACTCCTTTGCCTTGGGCAGACCTTCCCGAAAGGAGGGCTAAAACTCAAGAAAATCTCTCATCACCAACTGGTTACAAAACAAGGAAACAGGGATCCCAGGGAGTAAATCTCAGAATTAACATTTTAAAACATTAAAATATACAGCGTGCAACAAGAGTAAATGACAAAAAAAAGAAGCAGGAAATGATGGACTATGCAAAGGAAAAGGATAAAAATGCAGAAAACATCAACAAAGAAGAGAACAGGGAGATACTGAACAAAACTTTTTTAAAAAGACCTCAAAAATACTTGAGATGCACTGCCCTCCCCATCTCTACATGGGACATGACTCCCAGGGGTATGGCCCTTCCTGGCAACATGGGACAAAAATCCTAGAATGAGCTGGGACTCAGCATCAAGGGATTGAGAAATCCTTCTCGACCAAAAGAGGAAAGACAGAGATGAGACAAAAAGTGTCAAAGGCTGAGAGATTCTAAACAGAGTCGAGAGGTTATCCTGGAGGTTATTCTTACGCATTAAATAGATGTCACCTTTTTAGTTAAGGCATAACAGAGAGGCTGGAGGGAACTGCCTGAAAATGCAAAGCTGGGTTCCAGTAGCCATGTTTTCTGAAGATGATTGTATAATGATATAGTTTTCATAATGTGACTGTGTGATTGTGAAAACCTTGTGTCTGATGCTTCTTTTTTATTTACTTTTTTATTTTTTATTTTTTTTTACATGGGCAGGCACCGGGAATCGAACCCGGGTCCTCGGGCTTGGCAGGCAAGCAATCTTACCTGCTGAGCCCACCCTGATGCTTCTTTCATGTACCTTATGGACAGATGAGTAAAACATATGAATTAAAAATAAATAAATAATAGCGGAAACAAATGTTAAAATACATTTAGTAGATTGAAATGCTAGTGATCAATGAAAGGGGGGGTAAGGGGTATGGTATGCATGAATTTTTTTTTCCTTTTTATTTCTTTTTCTGAATTGATACAAATGTTCTAAGAAATGATCATGATGAATATACAACTATGTGATGAGAAAAAAAGAATGTTGATATTGTATGTTGATTGGTTTTATTAATAAAACTTGAAAAAAAGAATATTAACTTAGTCTTTGCAGTTATTCTTAGAAAACAGCAATTTAAAAAAGAAATTATACTGCTCAATAATAATATTTAAAATATTTAAGTGAGTGAAATCTATCATTATAACTTTGAAAACTGCAAAAACATGTTTTATTTTTTAAATTCTATATTTATATAGCATAGATTTTAAGTCCCTCATTATTCAAAATTTCTGTGAAATACAACATTTACAAATGTGGTTAAAATATAAAATATAAGTTGTTAATTCAAGTTATTATTCCTCAGAATGAAATTTTACAGCTTGTTATGAATTAGCAGCCTGTGATAGTTTGAATTATTATTCAGCAAATATTCATTCCCCTTCCCTTCTCACCAATGCAGAGTGTGCTTTACCATGGTCTTGGCCATGTGACTTGCCCGGGTCTGTGGGATGAGAGCAGATCTGACTCAGGTAGAGTCCATTTAAAATGCTTCAGTGGTTTGGTCTGGCTGTTGTTCTATGGTGCTCCATCTGAGAAAAACACAACCCACCTAGCTGCTGCCCTTCATTCCAGTTCTCAGAATGAGCAAATGAGGAGCAGCCCTGAGCTCAAGCCACAACCTGGAACCAAGGTGAGCCAAACCACTGCCCAAAGCATAGAGACCCAGCCAGGTCCTTCACAGTCCAGGCATATCTCAACAGACCTACAGGTCTGTGAGCGTGAGTATATATGCTTATTATTGTAAGTCCCAGAGATTTGCTGAGTTTGTTATATAGTATCATCATGACAATGGCTGACTAATAAAGATGTAATAAATAAAACAACTAAAAATTTTTTAAAAATACTTGAGATGAAGAAAATACAGAGAAGGAACTATGGGATATCAGGTAAACACAAATGAACAATATGAGAGTATAAGAAAAGAGAAAAAAAATTTTAAGAATCAAACAGATACACTGGTGAAGACAAAAATAACTGAAAACCAAAAATGCCCAAGACAGTTTCAAGAGTAGAATGGAGCTGGCCAAAAAAAGAATCAATGAATGCGAAAGCAAGACACCTAAAATGACTCACTCTGAGAGCAGAAAGGAAAAAGAAATATCAAAAGTGAAAAAAGCCCAAGACAGTTAATGGACACCATCAACAAAAAGACATGAATATGCACATCCAAAAAAGATCAGAAAACACAAAACAGAATAAACAAGAACAAAAATATATCCCATCATAGACTGACTGCATCATCTAATGCAAAGGACAAGGAGTTCTGAAAGTTCAAAGAGAAAAGCAACATGTTACATAAAAGGAAACCCCAATTAGATTGAGTTGCCAATTTCTCACCAGAAACTTCTCACAAGAAGCCTGTGCACTGAAATATATTAAAATTTCAGTGCTAAAGGAAAATATCTGCCATCCAAGACTCTTATATCATATCAAGGCTCTCTTTCAAAAACAAGGGAGAATTAAGACATTCCCAGATAAACAAAAGCTGAGGGAATATATCATCACTAGACCTACCCTACAAGCAATGCTAAAGGGAGGTTCTTCAGACTGAAATGAAGGGACAGTAGACAGTGGCTCAAATGAGCATAAAGAAATAAAGACTTGCAGCAAATGTAACAATTTGGATAATTATAAATGCCAGCATTATCGTATTATTTACTATGTAATTCTACTTCTTATTTCTCATGGGTGCTAAAATACAAATACATAAAAAATAATGATAAATCAAGGTTTTTGGACATACAGGGTACAAAGATATAAGTAGTGTGCCAGGTTGAAAGGATTTATGCACCCTAGGAAAGTCATGTTTTAATCTTAATCCTATTTTGTAAAGGCAGCCGCTTCTTCTAATCCCTATCTAGTACTATAGGTTGGAACCTTGATGAGGTAGGTTATCTCCATGGAGATGTCACTAAATCAAGTGTGGGTACTGAACTTAATTAGATGGAGATGTGCCTCCACCCATTCTATGTGGGTCTTGATTAGTCTACTGGAATCCTATAAAAGAAGTATTTTGGAGAAAGCTTCAGAACGATATAATTACGAGAAGCAGAGAGTCCACCAGCCAGACCTTTGGAGATGAAGAAGGAAAACGACTCCTGGGGAACTTCATGAAACAAAAAGCAAAAAGAGAAAGCTAGCAAGACTTTACCATGTGCCCATCCAGCCAAGAGAGAAACCGTGAACTTCATCGGCCTTCTTGAACCACTGTATCCTTCCCTGATGCCTTAGCTTGGACACTTCTATAAGATTTGCTTTAATTGGGACATTTCCTCAGCCTTAGAACTGTAAACTAGCAACTTATTAAATTCCCCTTTTAAAAAGCCATTGCTTCTGGAATATTGCATTCTGGCAGCTAGCAAACTAGAACAAGTAGTAACAAGCAGTAAAAAACGTGAGGTTATAGAAGGTATAGGAAAAGTATATGTGCATGCTATCCACGTTAAGTTGATATCACAGAAAATATAGTTGTTATACATTTAGGACATCAAATTTTAATCCTATGGTAACCACAAGCAAGATAGATGAAAAGTATATCCACATAGAAATGAGAAGGCATTCAATATAGTTCAATTCAAGAAAGCAAATAAATGTAAAAATTGACTTTAAAGGAAGTGAGATACAAAAAAAGATATGACTTACACTGGCTAAATAGCAAAATGGCAGAAGAAAGACCTGTTTCATCAATAGTGACTTTAAATGTAAATTAAAAGGAGAGGAGGGGCCAAGATGGTGGCTTAGCAATGTGCGCGTTTTAGTTCGTCCTCCAGAACAACTACTAAATAACCAGAAACAGTACAGAACAGCTCCCGGAGCCACGATACTGACCAGACACACAGCGTACCCCAATCTGGACCAGCTGGACCGGCTGCAAGTCTCCAGAACCGTGAGTTCCCCAAGCCGCAGGGGCTGGTGCCCGGCGAACCTCCACTACAGGCGCTTCCCAGAGGGAAAGGAAAGAGACTTTAACAGTAGCAGGGACTGAGTTCAACCAAACACCAATTGTGGCATTAATAAACAAATTCTGACTACTAAAAATAGGCCCCCAGCTCAGGTGAAACTGGTCAAGGCAGAGGTCGCTTATTGGGCTAACCGAAAAAAGAGGAAAGGGGACGAAACAGAGGCTTTTGTGGCTGTTTCTACGGAGGCTTGGCTGCCTCTGGATTCAGCAGTGGGACTATTCGGGCTGCAACTGCCCCAGGAATAGGCAGAAACAGACTGCTTTCAGGGCTATCTCCCAAGTGTGCCTTCCCCAGGGGAGGAGTGAAGTCCAACTTAGGTGGAATCCCTCTCTCAAGGAATTCAGACCCCAAGGCTTGGCAATTTGAAGCCATTAAAACCAGTCTACAACCTCTCCTCTGTCTCCACCACGCCCCCAGCAGGGAGAGCCTTCCAAAGTTAAAGGAGCCACAACATCTTTTGCTGGTGGGACCCGCAGACAGACAAGCGCCACATACTGGGCAGGATAAGAAAAACAGAGCCCAGAGACTTCACAGAAAAGTCTTTCAACCTGCTGGGTCTCACCCTCACGGAAAACTGATGCAGGTGACTCCTTTCCCCTGATAGGAGGCCAGTTTAGTCCGGGAAAACCCGGCTGGAGTTTGTAATACCTATGTAGACCCTCCTAAGGGTGGGGAGGGAAAAGGCACCTTATAAGCAGGACAAGAAACAAGAAAACAAGAACTGAAAAATTACCCTCTGTTAAACAAAAGTTAAGCTAGAGGCCCAGAAAAAGCTGAACTGAAGGTCAAAGAACAGATAGACAACAAACTCATCTAGCAAGAAAACCTTAGGTAAGATAAGTGAAAGCAATCTCCAGAATAAAGTAATTAAGGTAATTAAATGTCTAGACACCAGCAAAAAATAACAAATCACACCAGGAAAATTGAAGCTATGGCCCAGTCAAAGGAACAAACCAATAGTTCAAATGAGATACAGGAGCTGAAACAACTAATTCAGAATATACGAACAGAAATGGAAAACGTCATCAAAAACCAAATCAATGAATTGAGGGAGGACATGAAGAAGGCAAGGAATGAACAAAAAGAAGAAATGGAAAGTCTGAAAAAACAAATCACAGAACTTATGGGAATGAAAGATACAGTAGATGAGACAAAAACAATGGAAACCTACAATGGTAGATTTCAAGAGACAGAGGTTAGGATTAGTGAACTGGAGGATGGAACATCTGAAATCCAAAAAGAAACAGAAACTATAGGGAAAAGAATGGAAAAATATGAGCAGGGACTCAGGGAATTGAATGATAGTATGAAGCGCACAAATATACGTGTTGTGGGTGTCCCGGAAGGAGAAGAGAAGGGAAAAGGAGGAGAAAAACTAATGGAAGATATTCTCACTGAAAATTTCCCAACTCTTATGAAAGACCTAAAATTACACATCCAAGAAGTGCAGTGCACCGCAAAGAGAATAGATCCAAATAGACGTTCTCCAAGACACTTACTAGTCAGAATGTCAGAGGTCAAAGAGAAAGAGAGGATCTTGAAAGCAGCAAGAGAAAAGAAATCCATCACATACAAGGGAAACCCAATAAGACTGTGTAAATTTCTCAGCAGAAACCATGGAGGCAAGAAGACAGTGGGATGATATATTTAAATTACTAAAAGAGAAAAACTGCTAACCAAGAATTCTATATCCAGCAAAATTGTCCTTCAAAAATGAGGGGGAAATTAAAACATTCTCAGACAAAAAGTCACGGAGAGAATTTGTGACCAAGAGACCAGCTCTGCAAGAAATACTAAAGGGAGCACTAGAGACAGATATGAAAAGCAGAAGAGAGAGGTGTGGAGAAGAGTGTAGAAAGAAGGAAAATTAGATATGACATATAAAATACAAAAGGCAAAATGGTAGAGGAAAGTACTACCCAAACAGTAATAACAGTAAATGTTAATGGACTGAATTCCCCAATCAAAAGACATAGACTGGCAGAATGGATTAAAAAACAGGATCCTTCTATATGCTGTCTACAGGAAACACATCTTAGACCCAAAGATAAACATAGGTTGAAAGTGAAAGGTTGGGAAAAGATATTTCATGCAAATAACAACCAGAAAAGAGCAGGAGTAGCTATACTAATATCCAACAAATTAGACTTCAAATGTAAAACAGTTAAAAGAGACAAAGAAGGATACTATCTACTAATAAAAGGAACAATTCAACAAGAAGACATAACAATCACAAATATTTATGCACCGAACCAGAATGCCCCAAAATACATGAGGCAAACACTGAAAAGGGAAATAGCTACATCTACCATAATAGTTGGAGACTTCAATTCCCCACTCTCATCAATGGACAGAACATCTAGACAGAGGATCAATAAAGAAACAGAGAATTTGAATATTACATTAAATGAGCTAGACTTAACAGGCATTTATAGGACATTACACCCCACAACAGCAGGATACATCTTTTTCTCAAGTGCTCATGGATCAGTCTCAAGGATAGACCAGTCTCAAAGATAGACCATATGCTGGGTCACAAAGCAAGTCTCAACAAATTTAAAAAGATTGAAATCATACAAAACACTTTCTCAGATCATAAGGGAATGAAGTTGGTAATCAATAATAGGCAAAGCACCAGAAAATTCACAAATATGTGGAGGCTCAACAACACACTCTTAAACAACCAGTGGGTCAATGAAGAAATCACAAGAGAAATCAGTAAATATCTCGGGGTGAATGAAAATGAAAACACAACATATCAAAACCTATGGGATGCAGCAAAGGCAGTGCTAAGAGGGAAATTTATTGCCTTAAATGCCTGTGTTAGTTAGATTCAGTTGTCAACTTGGCCAGGTGAGCATACCTAGTCTTGTTGCTGCGGACATAAGCCAGCGGTACGTGAACCTCATCTGTTGCCAATTACATCTGCAGTCAGCTAGGAGGCGTGTCTGCTGCAATGAGTGATGTTTGACTTAATTGGCTGATGCTTAAATGAGAGATTGCAACGTAGCACTGCTCAGCAGCTCGGCATTCCTCATCTCAGCATGAGCAGCTAAGCCCAGGCCTTTGGAGATGCAGAAAGAAGTCACCCCGGGGAAAGTTGTTGGAACCCAGGGGCCTGGAGAGAAGACCAGCAGAGACCATCCTGTGCCTTCCACGTAAGAAAGAACCTCAGTGGAAAGTTAGCTGCCTTTCCTCTGAAGAACCAACAAAATAAATCCCCTTTTATTAAAAGCCAATCCATCTCTGGTGTGTTGCATTCCGGCAGCTAGCAAACTAGAACAATGCCTATATCAAAAAAGAAGAAAGGGCAAAAATTTGGGATTAACTGTCCACTTGGAAGAACTGGAGAAAGAACAGCAAACTAACCCCAAAGCAAGCAAAAGGAAAGAAATAACAAAGATTAGAGCAGAAATAAATGAAATTGAGAACATGAAAAAAATTGAGAAAATCAATAAAACCAGAAGTTGGTTTATGAGAAAATCAATAAGATTGATGGGCCCTTAGCAAGATTAACAAAAAGAAGAAGAGAGAGGACGCAAATAAATAAAATCAGAAATGGAAGAGGAGACATAACCACTGGCCTCACAGAAATAAAGGAGGTAATAACAGGATACTATGAACAACTTTATGCTAATAAATACAACAATGTAGATGAAATGGACAACTTCCTAGAAAGGCATGAACAACCAACTTTGACTCAAGAAGAAACAGATGACCTCAACAAACCAATCACAAGTAAAGAAATTGAATCAGTCACTAAATGTAAATAGATTAAACTCCCCAGTCAAAAGGCAGAGATCAGTAAGATTAATAAAAATGAATGACACAACTATATGCTATCTGCAAGAGACTCACTGAAAGACAAAAATAAAAGTAGGTTGAGAGGGTGCAAGGGTAGTTCAGTGGTAGAATTCTCACCTGTCATGCAGTAGAGCCAGGTTTGATTCCCAGCTCATGCACTGTTCCAAAAAACGTGCAAACAAAGATGGAAAACAAACAAACAAACATTCAGAAAATGGTGCTACAATAACAGGATACTCATGTGGAAAAAGAACGAACTGTGACCCCGGCCTTAAAGAATACAAAAGAAAAAAAAAGTAGGTTGAGGATGAAAGGATGGAAAACTATACCATGTAAACAGTAACCAAAGGACAGCTGGGGTGCTATACTAATTATTGGATAAAATAGACCTTAAGTCAAAAACACAAGGGACAAAGATGGTCATTACGTACTGATGAAGGGACAATTCAACAGGAAGATGCAACAATTGCAAATGTAATTTATTATAACAGCAAAGTCCCAAAATATATAAAGCAAATACTGACAGATATGAAGGGAAAATTTATGGCTCTACATTAGTAGTAGGAGACTTCATCACACAACTCTCAATAATGGGTAGAACATCTAAATAGAAGATCAACAAGAATGTACAGGATTTGAATGATACGCTAACTCAACTAGAACTAACAGACACATATATCCACAATACCACACCCAACAAAAATAGAATAAATATTTGTTTTACTTTGTTAAAGCTGCTGGAATGCAATATACCAGAAATGGAACAGCTTTTAAAAAGGGGGATTTATTAAGTTGCAGGTTAAAGTACGAAGGCTGTGAAAACGTTCACTTTAAGGCACCAACAAGAGGTTACCTTCCCTCAAGAAAGGCCAATGCTGTCCAGAACACCTCAGTCAGCTTGGAAGGAGAGTGGCTGGTGTCTGCTTGGGATCTTGAACTTCTGGACACCTCTGTCATCTGGGAAGGCATATGGTGACATCTGTTAGCTTTCTCTCCTCATTTCATAAGGCTTCCACTGGGGCGTTTTCCTTCTCCATCTCCAAAGGTCTCTGTGAGGGATCTGTTGATTCTGAAACTTCTTCCAAAATGTTTCACTCTTAAAGGGCTCTAATAAGCAACCCCACCTTGAATGCATGGAGACACTTCCCCATGGAAACTATCTAGTCAAAAGTTACTACCTACCGGTGCCTGGTTGTCTGGTCGGACAAGCACTATCCTGGTTGTTGCTATAAGGACATTTCATGGAGGTCAATCACGACCATGTTGGCTGCATCTACAGCTGACTGCATTTGCAATCAGCTAAAGAAGTGTCTTCCGTAATGAGTGACACTTAATCTAGCCACTACAAGGCTTTCAAGGAGGATTCAGGAGAGACCATCACTCTTCCTGCTTCAGCCAGACAGCCTCTCCTGAGAGTTTGCTGAGGACCTTCATTGGAGCTGCCAGTTCACAACCTGCCCTACAGACCTTGGACTCTACATCTCCTCAGTTACATGAGACACTTTTATAAATTTTATATTTACATATAACTCCTGATTCTGTATCTCTAGAGAACCCTAGCTAATACAGGGTAAAAAATGATGATATAAGATACCCATGGTCTCACCAATCAGTTTAAGGAATAAAATCCTGTTTTAGTTCTCCCCCCCCCCCAAAAAAAAGTTACCACCCACAACTGTGTGGGTCACATCTCCATGGATAATCAAAAAGCTCCCACCCAGCAATATTGAATAAGGATTAAAGGACATGGCTTTTCTGGGGTACACCAAAGATTCAAACCAGCACAAGTGGATACTATGAAAAATTATATGCCAATAAATTAGATAATGTAAATAAAATGGACAAATACTTAAACACATGCAAACTACCTATATTAACTCAAAAAGAAACAGAACTCAACAAGCCAATTATCAGTAGAGACTGAATCAGTAATCAAAAACCTCCCAACAAAGAAAAGCTCAATGCTAGATGGTTTCAGAGAAATTCTGTAAAACATTCCAAGAAAACTTACCATCAGTTCTACCCAGACTCTTCCAAAAAAACCTGAAGAGGAGAGAACACTCCCTAATTCATTCTATGAGGCCAACATCACCCTCAACCAAAGCCAGATAAAGATACCACAAGAAACGAAAATTGCATACCAATCTCTCTAACAAATATAGATGCAAAAATTCTCAAATGAAATACCTCCAAATCAAATCCAAGAGTACATTAAGAGAATTAGACACCATAATCAAGTGAGATTTATCCCAGCTTTGTAAGGGTGCTTTAACCTAAGAAAATCAATTAATGTAATACAAGACAATAACAGAATGAAGGAAAAACCCACATGATCATCTCAAATGATGCAGAAAAGGCATTTGACAAAATACAGCACCCTGATACTTAGAGGCGGAGGCAGGGTAAAGATGGCAGCTTACTGAGGTGCAGAATTTAGTTTGTCCTCTACAGTATAAAACAACTGCTGGGAAAACTTCACTGACCAGACATAGACCATATACCAGTGTTTAAGTCTTCCAATGCGTGAAGGCTGGTACCCCTCCCCCATGGGCATGGCAGGCTAGTTCCCAAGGGAAAGGAAACAGATTTTACTAGCAGCAAGGCTTAGCTCAACCAAGCTCCAACAGCAGAATTAATTAGCAAATTCTGACAACTGAAAATAGGCCTCCAGCACAGATAAACATAGAATAAGCACTAAAGGTACTAGGAGTTGTTATACCGGCAGAGGAGGCATGGAGTTGACAGAAAAAAAAAAAAAAAAAAAACACAAAGGCTTTTTGAGTCAGCACAAAATACTGGAAAAGGGCTGGACCATAACAAAAGGGGACACATACAACCTGGACATATAGAGAGCAACAAACTAACTTAAGCTCTTTATTAACAAACCCAAGGAGCAGAGGTTTGGCTCTGAAACAGCTTTTTTTTTCATATTTACTTTTTTTCCAGTCCTTAACAGCTCAATAGATAGAACTGGAAGCCCTCTGAGGCTCCAGCACTGCCCCAGGAAGGGCAGAATTAAGCTTTTCTGAGAGACAAAGTAACTAGTCAGACAAAGGAGTTAATTTCCTAAAGGGTGTATCTTTCCCAAGACAAAGGTAGGGCCTAGCTCAAGTGGAATCCATCCTTCAAAGAATTCAGGCCCCAAGGACTGGAAAACTGAAGCAATTAAAGCCATCATATTACCCTACTCTGTCTCAACCACACCCCTGGCAGGGAGAGTCCGCTGAAATTAAAGGCACCACATCAATTTAAGCTGATGGGAAGCCATCAGCAGAGAAATGCCACATGCTGGGCAGGACAGGAAAAGCATGGAGTCTACAGGTTTCATAGGAAAGTGTCTACCTGCTGGGTCTCACCCTCAGGGAAAACTGATGCTGGGTACAACTTCCTCCTGAGACATAAGCCTGTCTGGTCCTGAGAAAGTCTGACTGGGGTCTATAATATCTGAGGAGACCCTCCTCAGCAACAACAACAACAACAAAAAAAAAAACCAGGCTCCATATAGGCAGCTCAAGAACAGAAAAACAATAAAAAGTTCTGATCAGTTAAACAGAGCCTATGCTGGAGGTCTACAATAAGTTGAACTGAATGCCAAAGAACAGATAGAGAACCAAGCGATCAAACAAGAAAATCCTAGGTAAAGGAGTAAAAACAGCCTCCAGAATAAATTAACTAAGGAAATTAAGTGCCTAGATATCAGCAAAAATTAACAAGTCATGCTAAGAAATTAGATGACATTGCCCAGTCGAGAGAACAAACCAACACTTCGATTGAGATACTGGAGTTGAAACAACAAATTCAGGATGTTCATACAGACATAGAAAATCTCATCAAAAATCAAATCAGCAAGTTAGGGAAGACATAAAGATGACATTGGGCAAACAAAAAGAAGAAATCAAAAATTTCAAGAAACAAATTATGGAACTTATAGGAATGAAAGGCACAATAGAAGAGATGAAAAAAAAAACAATGGAAATCTAAACCTACAATAAATCTGAAGAGGCAGAAGAAAGGACTAGTGAACTAGAAGACTGGACATCTGAAACCCAACACACAAAAGAAAATATAGAGAAAAGAATGGAAAAATATGAACAGGGTTTAAAGGAACTGAATGACAGCTGAAGTTCACAAATATATGTGCTATGGGTATCCCAGAAAGAGAAGAGAAAGGAAAAAGAGGAGAAAAACTAGTGGAGGAAATAATCACTGAAAAAATTTCCCATCTTTTATGAAAGACATAAAATTACAAATCCAGGTGGGCAATGGTGGCTCAGTGGCAGAGTTCTTGCCTGCCATGCCAGAGACCCTGGTTTGATTCCCAGAGCCTGCTCATGCAAAAAATAATAATAATAATAATAATACAAATCCAAGAAGTGCAGCATACCCTAAACGGAAGAGATCCAAAGAGACGTACTCCAAGACATTTAGTAATCAGATTGTCGGATATCAAAGACAAAGAGAGAATTTTGAAAGCAGCAAGAAAAAAGCAATCCATCACATACAAGTAATGTGCAATAGATTTCTCAGCAGAAACCATGGAGGTAAGAAGGCAATGGTATGAGATATTTAAGATACTAAAAGAGAAAAACTGCCAACCAAGAATTCTATATCCAGCAAAACTATTCTTCAAAAATGAGGAGGAGATTAAAATATTTTCAAACAAACAATCACTGAGAGAATTCGTGACTAAGGGACTGGATCTGCAAGCACTATGAGAGGGAGCACTACAGGCAGATATGAAAATGTAGGATAGAAAGATGTGGGGAACAGTGTAGAAATGAAGACTATCAGTAAAGGTAAAAAGAGAAAAAAAATTAGATATGACATATAAAATCCAAAAGACAAAATGGGAGAAGAAAGTACTGCCTTTAAAATAGTAACATTAGATATTAATGGAATAAATGCCCCAACAAAAAGACACAGACTGGCAGAATGGATTAAAAAACAGCACCCATCTATATGCTGTCTAAAGGTGACTCATTTTAGACCCAAGGGCAAAAACTGGTTGAAAGTAAAAGGGTGGGAAAAGATATTTCATGCAAACAACAATCAGAAAAGCACTAATATAGCTATACTAGTAGCTATACTAATATCTGACCAATTAGACTTCAAATGTATAGGACCATGTTAACACAATGTAAAGACATAAAGAAGGACACTGTATATTTATAAAAAGAACAATTCAACAAGAAGACATAACAATCATAAATATTTATGCACTGAGCCAAAATGCTCCAAAGTATATGAGACAAATACTGACAATACTGAAGGGAGAGATAGATACCTCTACCATAATAGTTGGAGACTTTAATTACCCATTCTCATCAATGGAACAAACATCTAAACCGAAGATCAATAAAGAAACACAGAATCTGAATATGATAAATGAACTAAACTTAACAGACATTTACAGAACATTACACCCCACAACAACAGGATACACATTCTTCTATAGTGCTCACGGCTCATTCTCAAGGACAGCCCATATGCTGGGTCACAAAGCAAGTCGCGATAAATTTTAAGAAGACTGAAATCATACAAAACACTTAATCAGATCATAATGCAAAAAGTTGAAAATCAATTAACAGGGAGAAGGCAAGAAAATTCACAAATCTATGGAGGCTAGACAATACATTCTTAAACAACCAGTGGGTCAAGGAAGAAATTCCAGGAAAAATCAGTAAATAACTCAAGGCAAATGAAAATGAAAGCACAACAGACCAAAATTTACGGGATGCAGCAAAGGTAGTATTGAGAAGGAAATGTACTGTCTTAAACGTCTATGTTTAAAAAGACGAAGAATTAACTGTTTACTTAGAAAAGCTAGAAAAAGAATAACAAAGTAACCCTAAGGAAAAAAAGGGAATAAAAAATGAAGATTAGAGCAGAAATAAATAAAATTGAGAACGTGGAAACTGGGAAAATCAACAAAACCAAAAGTTGATTCTTTGAAAAAATTAATAAAATCGATGGACCCTTAGCTAGGTTGACAAAAAAAGAAAAATCAATTACTGTAATACACCATATCAACAAATCAAAGCAGAAAAAACACATGATCATCTCAACTGATGCAGAAAAGGCATCTGACAAAATTCAATATTCTTTCTTGATTAAAACACATCAAAAGACAGGAATAGAAGGGAACTTCCTCAACACGATAAAGGGAGTATATGAAAAGCCCACAGCTAATATCATCCTCAATGGGAAAAGACTGAAAGCTTTCCCTCTAAAATCAGGAAAAAGGTAAGGATGCCCACTGTCACCATTGTTATTCAACACTGTGCTGGAAGTTCTAGCCACAGCAATTAGACAAGAACAGGAAATAAAAGGCATCCAAATTGGAAAGGGAGAAGTTAAAATTCTCACAGTTTGCAAATAACCTGATACTATATGCCAAAACTCCCAAAAAATCTACAGCAAAGCTATTTGAGCTAATAAATAAGTACAGCAAAGTGGCAGGGTACAAGATTAACACCCAAAAATCAGTAGTTTCTGTTCACTAGTAATGAGCACTTTGGGGAGGAAATCAGGGGGAAAATTCCATTTACAATAACAACAAAAAGAATAAAATATTTAGAAATAAATTTAACTAAGGATACAAAAGACCTATATGCAGAAATCTACAAGAAATGCTAAAAGAAATCATGGAATTCCTAAATGAATGGAAAGGCATACCATGCTCATGGATTGAAAGGGTAAATGTAGTTAAGATATCAATTCTCTCCAAACTGATTTATAGATTTAATGTAATACCAGTTAAAATCACAACTAACTTACTTTGCAGAAATAGAAAAACTGATAACCAAATGTATTTGGAAGGGAAGGGTGCCCTAAGTAGCTAAAAGTATCTTGACAAGGAATAATGAAGTGAGAGGCCTCACACTACTCGACTTTAAAGCATATTACAAAATTACAGTGATCAAAACAGCATGGTAGTGACATAAAGATAGATACACTGAACAACGGAATCAAATACAATGTGCAGAAATAGATCTTCGCATTATGGACAACTGATCCTTGATAAGGCAGTCAAGCCAACTCACCTGAGACAGAGCAGCCTCTTCAATAAATGGGTACTTGGAGAACTGGATATCCATACACAAAAGAATGAAAGAAGATCCATTTCTCACACCTTATACAAAAATTAACTCAAATGGATCAAAGACCTAAACATTAGAGTTAAGACCATAAAATTTTTAGAAGAAAATGTAGGGAAATATCTTAGAAAACTTCTAATAGGAGGCAGTTTCCTTGATCTTACACCCAAAGCACGAGCAAAATGCAGATCAAAACCACAATGAAATATCACCTGAAACCCACTAGAATGGCCATGATCAAAAAAAACAGAAAATGACAACTGCTGGAGAGGATGTGGAGAAAGAGGCACACTTATCCACTGTTGGTGGGTATGTAAAATGGTACAAACACTCTGGAAGCCAGTTTTGTGGTTCTTCAGGAAGCTAAGTATAGAATTGTCACATGATCCAGCAATCCCATTACTAGGTATATATTCAGAGGATCTGAGGGCAAGGATACAAATGGACATTTGCACAGCAATGTTAAACAGCAGTATTATTTATGATTGGAAAGAGATGGAAACAGTCCAAATGTCCATCAGTGAATGGATGAGTGGCTAAACAAGCTGTGATATACACATTTAATGGAATATTACAGAGCTGTTAGACAGAATAAAGTCATGAAGCACATAACAACATGGAAGAAACTTGAGGACATTACACTGAGTGAAATTAGCCAGAAACAAAAGGACAAATACTGTATGGTCTCACAAATATGAACTAACATTAATAAGTGAACTTTGAGAATTGAAGTTAAGGACACAGGTTATCAGGAGATACAAATAGGGTAGAGATTGGGCCATTGGTGCTGAAGGAATATAGACTGTGCAACAGGACACAACTGCAAAAAATTCAGAAATGCATAGCACAATACTAGATGATTGTAGCATAATAATATAAGTACACTGAATGAAGCTGAGTGTGAGTCTGATAGAGTGAGAAGGACTGAGGGCTCATATGAAACTGAAAGGAAAGATAAAACACAAAGATTGAGACAGTATAATTAAGGAATGCTTAGACAATGGTGGTGATTAAATGTACAAATAAAATAAAACATTTTTCCAAGAGAGAAAACAAATGAATGTCAACATTACAGGGTGCTGAAAATAGATGGTATGTTAGTTTGAAAGCTACCAGAACGCGATATACCAGAAATGAAATGGCTTTTAAAAAACAAAATTTATTAAGTTGCAAGTTTACAGTTCTAAGGCTGGGAGCATGTTCAAATTAAGGCAAGGCAATGAAAATGTCCAAATTAAAGCATCAGGGAGATACCTTGGTTCAAGAAGGCCAATGATGTTCAGGGTTTCTCTCTCAACTGGAAAGATACATGACGATATCTGCTAGCTTTCTCCCTTCATTTCATAAGACTTCTTCAATGGCTTCCCTCTGTCCATTCTGGTTGCTCTAAAGCTTTTTCCAAAATGGTTCCCTCTTAAAAGGCTCCAGTAAGCAACCCCACCTTGAATGGGTGGAGAAACATCTCCATGGAAACCATCTAATCAAAAGTTACCACCAAAAGAGGACAGTGTCTATATTTTAGAACCACACACACTCTTCGAGACCAAAGGAAGAATGGTATTTTTGATTTGGAACTGAAATTTTCTGTAGCATATAATCTAACTCAACCTATATGTATAGCTCATTTGAACAACTGAAATACAGGAAGGCCAGAATAAGAAAGAGTTCCTTTAATCCTGTACAGATTATTGTAATGTGTGGATACATCATAGAGTATATTAAGCAGATAATCAAAAAGTATTGGCAAAGTCCCAAGGGCGAGGAGAAAGAATATGGAATGATTAAACCTTACCATTAGGGAATTTCCTGATACTGTGTCAAACTTTAGGGACACCCATATCAATAGGCCATGCCCTTGATCCTAAGGCTTACTCTTGTGAAGTTTATGTAGGTAGCACAGAAGCTTAGACTACCTGTAGGCATGCCTAAGAGTTACTTCTGGAGGACCTCTTTTGTTGCTCAGATGTGGCCTCCCTTTCTCTAAGCCTAACTCTGCAAGCGAAATCATTGCCCTCCCCGCTACATGGAATATGACTCCTAGGGGTGAAAGTCTCCCTGGCGACATGGGAGATGACTCCCAGGAATGAATCTGGTCCTTGCACCATGGGATCAACAATGTCAGCCTGACCAAAAGGGGGGAAAGAAGTGTAACTAATAAAGTTTATCAGTGGCAGAGAAAGTTCAAATAGAGTCGAGAGGCAACCCTAGAGGTTGTTCTCACACAAGCTTCAGTTAGACCTTGCTGCCTATCATAACCTGCCAAACCCAAACCAGGACCATTCCAGCCAATCCTAAAGAACCTCTAGGGCAATATATGAGATTCCACAGGTGTTCCATGCACTAGAGCAACTTTCCAGAAACCTACAATCTCTAGACGGGTCCCTGGTCCAAGATAAGTCATGAAACCTAGAGGGCCCAGACTCTCCAAAACATAAGACAGTTCCATCTTCGTATCCTATATTAGTAACAGACCATTCCAAAATGAAAAAGTTAGAATGGCCATAGCCCGAACACACCTAAAGAGAGGGATGGAAAGATCAAAGGTGATGGTGGAGTTATAAAGTGAAGATAGGATTTAACAAATGAAAATGAATGCTGAATCATTAAATTGGTATCTCTTTTAGTCTTTTAGTCTCCAGAGCAGCTAGAAGTAAAAACCTAAAATCGTGGAATTGCAACCCATGTCAAACTCTGAAATATGTTTTACAACTAATTGTAGTGCTGTGCTTTGAAATTTATTGCTTTTTTTTGTATATGTTTTATTTTTCCCAAAAAAGGAAAGAAAAAAATGTCAATTGTGATGATAAAAAAACAGTTAAGCCTTCTAGCCTCCTATATTCTGGAGCAGCTAAAAGGAAAAAATCTGAGAGGATCATATGGTAGCCCATGACAAACTCTGGGATCTGTCCTGTAACTACTTGTTGAAGAGTGCTTTGAAAACTATTGCATTTTTATTTCTTTGCTTTGTGTATATATGCTATATACTTTTTAAAAAGTTACCACCACAAAAGGGTGGTTCACCTCTCCATGGAAACGATCAAAAAGGCCCCACCCAGCAATACTGAATGCGCATTAAAGACATACCATTTCTGGGGTACATAATAGCTTCAAACCAGCACAGATGGCATGGGGGGTGGGGGTGAGTACAATCAATCAATGCAAACTAGGGTCTGTAGTTAACAGTAACATTGTAACATGCTTCCACTGAATGTAACAAAGGCATTATGCCAGAACTAAACGTCAACAGGCTGGGGGGCGGGGTATAGATTCTTTGTGAAAGAAAAGGAAACGTCACATATAGATTATGGTGGCGAAGGCATGTCAATACACTTAGGTTGGACTGTATGATGCATGAATAAATCTGTTTAAAAATAAACAGAGAGGAAAAAGTGCTAGAGAAAACACGGAAAATGAGATGGTGCCTATTCACTGTCAGTAGGAAAACTGAGAGGCCCAGCCCCTTAGAGGGCACATGAGGCTAGGGCTGGGTTGGCCATACAATCCTGACACCCATTGCTCAGTATATACCTGGAGGAACTGAGTGTGGGAACTCAAATAGACATTTGCACACTGGTGCTTCTGGCGGCAGTGTTCATGATTCACGATGGAGGTGGCCTAAGGGTACAATGACTAAGGAATGGAAGAGGGAACGAGGTGCATATATACAAGGGACTCTCTGAGCAGCCGCCAGGTCATAGGTGTATGAACCTTAAGGACGTATGCTGAAGGAAATGTCAGGAACAAAAACGCAAATATTATCATGCCTCAATCATATGGACGAACTATAATATAAAAACTCAGGGAACTGAAGTCGAGAACATGGGTTATAGGGTTGGGGCCTATAGCCAAGTGTCTTAGATTGCAAGCTCTTACAGCAGTCACATTTATTCAGGAGTTGTAACTGTTATTTCTGAATTCGGAAATACTGAGCTGATTGTTTATAACCTGGTCATTCCCAGAAACTTGGGAGATTTATGTCACACCTGAGACTCAGAATTAGAGCTCTGAATCAGCTCCACCCCATACAGGAACTGTTTGAAAAGCTGAAAAAGGGATCAGAATTCAACTAGAGATATGAAGGTAAGCTCATCTGGATAAGATCAAGATAAAGAAGAATACAGGGTAAAGGATGATATGGTCGTTATTTTAAAACTTCAACCTCTGTGTGAGACTAAAGGGAGAGGTGTTTATTTGGTGCAAAATTTGTATTTTGGGTAGTGCATTATCCTAATTTAACTTGTATGGTCAGTTTATTTGAACACCATAAGTATGTGGAATCTTAACCAGGGTGCAAGAACTTGTTGGTTTATCCAGGTTAGTGCGATACCCTGATATATCCCAGAGTAATTTGGGCAGTGAATAAAGAAGTATTTGCAAAGTCCCCTTTAGGGACTGGGTAGAAATGAGGAAATATTCAACTTCCTCATTTGGAGAATTGACATTCTCAGAAGCAGTGGAGACAAGCAAATCAATAGGCCAAACCCTTGATCTCAGGTTCACCCCTGTTCTGGTCTGAAAAGATTTATGTATCCTAGAAAAACCATGTTTTAATCCTGATCAATCTTGTGGGAGCAACCATTTCTTTTAACCCATAATTTTTTTCACTCAATAATGTAAGTTGGAAACTTGATTAGGTTATCTCCACAGATTAACCTTTCATTAAAGAGATGTGACGCTACCCATTCCGGGTGGGTCTTGATTCATTTACTGGAATCCTTTAAAAGATGGAGCATTTTGGATGAAGCCTGAGAACAATGGGAGAGCAACAGAGCAGAGTCCCAAGAATGATGAGAGCCAGAGTCCACATAGTCAGAGACCTTTGGAGATGAAGAAGGAATATGCCCCTGGGAGAGCTTCATGAAACAAGAAGCCTAGAGAAAAAGATAGTAGGAAAACTAGCAGACATCACCATGTTCACCATGTGCTTTTCCAGTTGAGAGAGAAAACTCTGAATGTCATCGGCCTTCTTGAACCAAGGTATCTTTTCCCAGATGCCTTAGATTGGAGATTTCTATAGACTTGCTTTAATTTGGACATTTCCACAACCTTAGAACTGTCAACTAGCAACTGATTATATTCCCCATTTTAAATGCTGTTTCATTTCTGTTATATTGCATTCCAGCACTAGCAAACTAGAACAACCCCTATGAAACATTCCTGCAAAGGATAGGCTAAGTATACTTAAAATGGGGCATAAGAGTCATCCCCAGAGAACCTCTTTTGCTGTTCAGATGTGGCTTCTCTAAGTCAACTGAGCAGGTGAACTCACTGCCCTCCCTCCTATGTGGGACACAACTCCCAGGGGTGTAAATCTCAAGGAATCCTGGGATGAGCCGGGACCTGGCATCAAGGGACTGAAAAAGCGTTCTTGACCAAAAGGGGGAAGGGTAAATGAGACAAAAATGAAGTTTCAGTGGCTAAGAGATTTCAAACAGAGTTGAGAGGTTATCCCGGAAGTTATTCTTATGCATTATATAGAGATCCCTTTTAAGTTTATGGTGTATTGGACTGGCTAGAGGGAAGTAGGTGAAACTATTGAGCTGTGTTCCACCAGCCTTGATTCTTAAAGACAATTATATAAAGATATAACTTCTACAATGTGCCTGGGATTGTGAAAACCTTGTGTCTGTTGCTCCCTTTATCCAGGGTATGGGCAGATAAGTAAAAAATATATGGATAAAGGACAGGCCACGGTGGCTCAGCAGGCAGGGTTCTCGTCTGCCATGCCGAAGACCCAGGTTCGAGTTCCAGTGCCTGCCCATGCAAAAATACGGATATTTTTTATATGGATAAAGAACAGATAAATAATGGGGGGGGACAAAGAGTAAAATAAATTAGGTAGATGGAAATACTAGTGGTCAATGTAACGGTAAGAGGGATAAGGGATATGGTATGTGTGAGGGTTTTTTTCCCTTTTTACTTGTTTTTCTGGAGTGATACAAATGTTCTAAAAATGATCATGGTGATGAATACACTACTATGTGATGATATTGTGAGCCACTGATTGTACACCATGTACGGAATATATGCGTGTGAAAATTTATCAATAAAATATTTTTTCAAAAATACAGCACCCTTGCCTGCCATGCCCAAGACCCGGGTTCGATTCCCGGTGCCTGCCCATGCCCAAAAAAATAAATAAATAAATACAGCATTCTTTCTTGATAAAAACATTCAGAACACTAGGAATACAAGAAAACTTCCTCAACATGATAAAGGGCATATATGAAGAGCCCACAGTGACACCCAACTTAACAGTGGCATCTCACTGTGGTTTTGAATTGCATTTCCCTGATGGTTAATGGTGTTCACCATCTTTTCATGAGTTTTCTGGCCACTTGTATATCTTCTCCAGAGAGAAATCTATTCAAGTCTTGCAATCTTTTAACTGGGCTGTTTGTCTTTTCAGTGTTAAGTTGAAGGACTTCTTTATGTACACTGGATATTAAGCCTTTATTGGATATGTGGTTTCCAAATATTTTCTCCCATTGTGTTGGTTATATTTTTATTTTCATTATAAAGTCCTTTGAGAAACAAAAGTTCTTGTTTTTTTTTTACAAAGATTATTTATTTACTACATATAGCAGAATGTCATTCAATTACAAGAAAGTTTTTAAATGTTAGGATTTGCAGTTTGAGAGGAAAATAGAAGGTATGATAATCATTACATCATATTTAGAATAAAATACTATAATTCACAATCTACCAATACCCTTTACTGCATATATTATCAAAAGATAAAAATAACCTACACCTGGTCAGTTGTAATTTGTACCAAATTCCAGTGATAGTAATTGTATAGGTGTGACCCTTTAAAAAAATGGCAGCATTGTGCTTTAAAACAAAGTTTGTTGAAACTGTACCATCATAAGTGTAGATGACAGTTAATAGTACCTTTTGTTGGGAATTACTTAAAGCCACAGTGTGAAGTTAAGGACTATTTTGGTATATGAACTCAAGCCAATTACATTTACACTTGCCTTGGTGTCCTTGCTATAGCCTAAGGAAGTATACCATATTAGGATATACAATAAGGCCAGCCGGTTACATCGATGTTCCAATTAAACAGTCCCAGAAAGTGAACCCTAACAATTCATTACAATTCCACTTCTGACTTTGAGCAAAATCCCATTACTTTCATGTGCGATTATGTTGTGGAGAGGAATTTTTTTCTTCAAAGATTTTAAAAGCTGAGAAAGTTAGCCCTTTGAAGGTAACTTAATCATGGCTTCACTTATGAGATCACAGGATTTAGGGCCCTGTGGTAATGAAGTAGACCTCGATCTGTTTTCTTGGCCATAGGTAACTCCAAACTCCATGGATCTCACAATAGAAGATCTAAATTACCACCAGGACTAGTGAACCATTTCAAATACCCTGGTAATGCTCAGGTAGTTCAATAGTTGTATTAGTACACTACACTTTAATTTCGTTTAACAAACCCTGGGTGATGGTTTGAAGCCCAGAAAAACATATTCTGGAATCTGATCCATTCCTGTAGGTATAATCCGTTTTAAGTAAGATATTTTGATGAGGCACCTTCAATTAAGGTGTGACCCACCTCATTCAGGATGGGACTTCATCCTATTACTGGAGTCCTTTATAAACAGAATGAATACAGGGACAGAGAGAGAAAGCCAAGGGAGCAAGAAGTTGAAAGCAATGAAACATCAAATAGAAGGGAGAGACCTTCCCTTCTATTTGACATCACCATGTGCCTTGCTATGTGGCAGGGGAGCCAGGGATTGCTGGCAGCTGGTCTTCAAGAAGAAAGCATCACTTTGATAATGGCTTGATTTGGACATTTTCTTGGCTTCAAACTGTAAGCTAATATATTCCCATTGTTTAAGTTAACCCATTTCATGGAATCTGCTTTTGCAGCCTAGGAAGCTAAAACATCCTATTTCTCCAAAGACGATAGAAAGATAAAAGTATAAGCAGCATAGTATCTAGACTATTAGCGTGGAGGACAGAAAAGAAAAGGCATTCTAGTTACACCATTCCAAAAGGTATATCTCCAAGAGGGTTCTTACTATATCACTCAAAAGGTACGTGTGGCAGAGTGATGGCCCAATAAATTCCAAAGTGATTTGAACAGTGAATTAAAAAGTATTTGAAAAGTCCACTTGGGGAAATGATGAAAAAGGGGGAAAATTCAACTTTCCCAAGTGGAGAATTCTTGATACTCTCACAAGCAGTGGGGACAACCAAAGCTATAGGCTGGGCCCCCAACCTTGGGGATTGTTCATATGAAACTTAATCCCACAAAGGATAGGCTAAACCTATTTAAAATTAAGCCTAAGAGTTACTCCCAAGAGAACCACCAGATGTGGCCTCTCTCTCTCAGCCAACACGACAAGCAAACTCACTGTCCTCCCCCTCTCTTTGTGGGACATGAATCCCAGGGGTGTGGAGCTCCCTGGCTATGTGGGACAGAAATCCTAGAATGAGCTGGGACTCAGCATTAAGGGATTGAGAAAACCTTCTCAACCAAAAGGGGGAAGAGCAAAATGAGACAAAATAAAGTGTCAGTGGCTCTGAGATTCCAAACAAAGTCGAGCGGTTATCCTGGAGGTTATTCTTATGTGTTATATAGATATCACCCTTTTAGTCAAGATGTAATGGAGAGGCTGGAGAGAACTACCTGAAAATGTAGAGCTCTGTTCCAGTAGCCATGTTTCTTGAAGATGATTGTATAATGATATAGCTTTTGCAATGTGACTGTGTGACTGTGAAAACCCTTGTGTCCGATGCTTCTTTTATGTACCTTATGGACAGATGCGTAAAACATAGGGATTGAAAATAAATAAATAGGGGAGACAAATGTTAAAATAAATTTAATAGATTGAAATGCTAGTGATCAATGAAAGGGAGAGGTAAGGGGTATGGTATGTATGAATTTTTTTGTTTTCTTTTTATTTCTTTTTCTGAATTGATGCAAATGTTCTAAGAAATGATCATTATGATGACTATACAATGATGTGATGATATTGTGAATGATCATTTGGTAAGAATGTGTATGTTGGTGTGTTAGTTGGATTCAGTTGTCAACTTGGCCAGGTGAGCATACCTAGTTCTGTTGCTGCGGACACAAGCCAATGGTACGTGAACCTCATCTGTTGCTAATTACATCTGCAGTCAGCTAAGAGGCGTGTCTGCTGCAATGAGTGACGTTTGACTTAATTGACTGGTGCTTAAATGAGAGAACGCTATGTAGCACAGCCTAGCAGCTCGGCATTCCTCATCTCAGCACTAGCAGCTCAGCCCAGGCCTTTGGAGATGCAGAAAGAAGTCACCCCGGGGAAGGTTGTTGGAACCCAGGGGCCTGGAGAAAGACCAACAGAGACCATCTTGTGCCTTCCACGTAAGAAAGAACCTCAGTGGAAAGTTAGCTGCCTTTCCTCTGAAGAACCAACAAAATAAATCCCCTTTTATTAAAAGCCAATCCATCTCTGGTGTGTTGCATTCCGGCAGCTAGCAAACTAGAACAGTTGGTATGTTTAATAAATAAAACAAATTTTAAAAAAAGAATAGAATGATCATATGGTAAGAATGTTTGTGTTTGTATGTGACGTTTAATAAATAAATGAAAAAGTATGTGTGACCAATTCAATGGGCTTAGCCCTCAATCTTGAGGCTCACCTCTGTGAAGCTTATTCCTGCAAAGGAGAAGCTATGTCTACTTAGGATTATGCCTAAGAGTTATCCCCGGAGAAACTCTTTTGTTGCTCAGATGTGGTGCCTCTCTTTCTCAGCCAACTTGGCAGGTAAACTTACTGCCTTCCCTCTACATGGGACATGACTCCCAGGGATGTAAATCTCACTGGCAATGTAGAACCTGACTCCCAGGGATGAGCCAGGACAAGGAATCATGGGATTGAGAAAGCCAAAAGAGGGAAGAGATAAAACAGACAAAATAAAGTTTCAGTGGCTGAGAGATTTCAAACAGAGTTGAGAGGTTATCCTGAAGGTTGTTCTTACATATTATATAGATGACCCATTTTAGCTTATGGTGTATTGTAATGTCTAGAGGGAAGTACCTAAAACTGTTGAACTGTGTTCCAGTAGCCTTGATTCTTGAAGAAGACTGTGTAACTATATAGCTTTTACAATGTGACTGTGTGATTGTGAAAACCTTGTTATCTGATGCTCCTTCTATCTAGGGTATGGACAGATGAGTAAAAAATATGGATGGAGAATGAACAAATAATAAGGGGGATAAAGGTTAAAATAAATTGGGTAGATGGAAATACTAGTGATCAAAAAGAGGGAGGGGTAAGGGATATGGTATTTATGAGTTTTTCTTCGTTCTTTTTATTTCTTTTTTATTTCATTTTCAGAACACAAATGTTCTGAAAAATGATCAGGATGACGAATGCACAACTATGTGATGATATTGTGAGCTACTGATTATAAACCATGTATGGAACACTTGTATGGTAGGATTTATCAATAAGAATAAAAAAAAAAAAACGGGAGGACCTCTAAAGATTGGGAGAAAGATCAAAGGAGAAAGTTATACAGAGATGACAGGATTTAAAAAGGAGTATGACTGATGAATCATTATACTGATAATATTTCTTTTAGTCTCCAGAGTCTTGCAGCAGCCAGAAGGAAAAACCTAAAATTGTGGAACTGTAAACCATATCAAACTCTGAAAACTATTCTATAACAAATTGCATTAGTTTACTTTGAAATTTATTGTTCTTTTGTGTATGTTATTTTTCACAACAGAAATTTTTTTTAATAAAATAAGAAAAAATATGGATAAAAATAAATAATAGGGGGGACAAGGGGTAAAATAAATTGCTAGATTGAAATACTTGTGGTCAATGAGAGGGAGGGGTAAGGGGTATGGGATGAATGAGCTTTTTCTTTTTTCTATTCTTTCATTTTTTAGAGTGATGCAGATGTTCTAAAAATGATCATGGTGATGAATACACAATTATGTGATGATATTGTGAGCCACTGATTGTATAATATGATTGAACTGTTATGTGTGTGAAGATTTCTCAATTAAAAATATACATTTATCTGTAGATATATACGTATGTTCAAGAGGGTTGTGACAGATTGCACAACCAAAAGGTTCTGGCTATATTAATAAAACCAATATATTGATCTGAACAATTCTCTTGAATCTGTTGGCCCTGAACAGCTTCATATGCAAAATCAGCAAATTACATGATGCCCAATTCCTTCAAGTTCTAAAATTCAATCTAAATTCACAGATTCTTAATCAACTGGCTCCAAATTAAAAGAAACAAGGCATGTAAATAAAACCCTTAACACAGTGCCCAGCATGTAGTAAGGTCATAAATATAAATAAGGCAACCCAGGTTTGTATATGTTCTACACAAGCATACATTTGAATTTCTTTGTTGGGACTTTCTAAAGGAAAGGAAAAAAAAATCTGGAACGTTCTATTTTATTCAGTCCGATTAATTCAAAGGGGCCCAAAATCAAACAATAAATTACGAAGTTCTCTCATGAAAGGATGTAACTGGGTTCATCAACTAGGTTTTGCTTTGTTTTAAACTAGACTGTCAGCGAACCTTGGCCAGCACACAGAGGAAATCATGAGTGCTATAAAGACTCATTCACTCAGCACACATTTACTGAAAATTGCCACATACAAGTTGCAACAGGGGAAGCAAAGATCAGCAGACAGCTGTCCCGGGTCCAAACTATGGCAAGTGACAAGTACAGGGGTACAAGGAGTTTAGGTGCCTGGATAAGGAAAAGATTATCTTGATACCCCAGAACAGAAATCTGAAACTAATGGGCCACAGGTATTCCATCTAGGCCCACAGGTTTGGTTTTGTTTTTAACTGAATTAGCTTGCCAACACTTGGCATTCAGGAGGTTACACATACGTTTTCCAGCTTCTTTTGAAACTTAGGAAGCGCTGGCAGTATGAGGGGGCAGCAACAACCAACAGTAGCTGAGCAGCCTCTCCTTCCACCAGTCCCTTACAATTAGCTCCAACATGGAGGCTATGTACCATCAAGCTCGCTTTCTCTCCACACTTGGGCTGTCATTTTCATTTCCCAGTCCATTTCAACTCTGCATACCCAGTAGCTCTAAGGAGGTTAGCCGGGGAGCTGAAACTTCTGAGTTGGAATCCCAGTTCTGCCACATATTAGCCATACTATCTTGGGTAAGTAATTCAGCTCTCTGATCCTCAGTTTCCCATATACAAAACTGGGATATCAGTAGTGCCTCCCTCACAGAGCCAGTGTGAGGGTAAGTGTGTTATTACTGTAAGTACTTAGAGCTGTGCCTGATACCTAGTTAACTGCTCTATAAATATTAACTATTACTACCTCCTGGCCCCTGAAGGCATATGGGTTTCAAACTTTTGCCCTACAGCTTTAACATTCTAAAGTTATCTACCAAATTATTTTGCAATCAAAAATAAAATGGCATATGATGAAAGCTGTGCAGATACAACTTAAGAATTACTAAAGCCTATAGAATTTGGTCCTCTGCTATTGGGTAGAATTAAGTTAATGATCCTGATGACTCCAAGTGCTCTATGAGTTCATATTCTCAAAAGCGGCACATTGCATATCCCTGAATGGTTTGGGAAGAACAGAATTAGTTATTATAACGACCATGCAGCACAACATTGGGCTTTCTTTTCAATCTCAATGCCTCATGGGAATGCGTCTGTAGCTAATGCAGCACGAGGCCAGTGGGATCAACTTTTAATACCTGTTTACAAGAGTTAGCTGTTCTTCCTTCATTACAGAATGAAGAAAGACTCCTCGTTCTCTGTTTTCTCTCAACAAATACACAGAACAGGAGGCTTCCTGCCAAACATCATGTAACTGGCTACCTTTGAACTGTGGGATGTTGGGCAACATTTGAGAAGAGGTTTTGATCTCCACTTCTGTTCCGTAATAGTATTCAAAATGTGCTTAAGTGTGTACACACACACACACACACACACACACACACACGAAGCATGTTCCAAGCAGGGCCTTATTTTTAAATTTCTACATTCTGTCACTTTCTAAGGCTTCTACATGTCTTTCATTTAAAAACACATATGTAAAATATAATCGAATTTTAGACTACTTTGAACACAGCAATAATCTTAGAAAAATAAACAAGAAGATATATCCAGTTTATATTGCATTCTTCTGAGAACCACCACAAATTTTTCCACCATCTTATCTTTTTTTATTTTATTTGTCAGAAATATGTAACACCACAATTTTTTATTCTCTAACATACACCAGGTCAGCCCCTGAGAATTCACAATCTTGAGTCAAAAGATTGCACCTAGCTCTCTCCAGGAAGAAACTCCACTAACTCGGGTACTGGTTAAATAAACGATTGCCTTTTCTTTTTTTTTTTTTTAATAAACTTTTTACTTATGTTTTTTACATGGGCAGGCACCAGGAACTGAAACCAGGTCTCTGGCATGACAGGCAAGAACTCTGCCTGCTGAGCCATCATGGCCCACCCACACAATTGCCTTTTGACACAAATGTTTGTTTGACCTAACAGATTTCTTTAAATATTATTGAAAACTCAAAATGGTTCAGTACATTTTATATTTTCAATATTACATTCTAAGTACCAACCCAAACGTGAGGTAGGAGAACTATCATGCTCCTTGATTTATTTCTTATTCCCACTGCTAACTGATAGGTAAGGGACCAGTTCTCAAACACTCGTCATTCTTCCTGGTAGGGGAAAAAAAATTTTCTACAAAAGACTAAAAAAGGAAAGATCAAAGTGAAAATACATAGTTTATGCCTCTTAAAAAGAAAAAAAGAAGGATACGTACACCAGCTGACATGTA
The DNA here is from genome assembly GCF_023851605.1 of Tamandua tetradactyla. Classification (NCBI taxonomy): domain Eukaryota; kingdom Metazoa; phylum Chordata; class Mammalia; order Pilosa; family Myrmecophagidae; genus Tamandua; species Tamandua tetradactyla. The sequence goes on along the minus strand of NC_135329.1, from coordinate 129,539,912 downwards.
TTTTTATACTCCAGGGATCAAATGGGGTAAAGATAAATGTTTTTAAAATTCACTGAAAAACAGCTTCGAGCAAAATCATCTCATCTACAATCCAGGTCTACAAACCAGACTGGCAGGATGGCAAAATGGCAAAATTTGCAAAACTTCAATCTACAAACCAGACGGGAAGAAACTCTAAGGACTGGAATAATTATTCCTTTGAGTATAAAGTCTGGTCCTCCCAGTCCACGGTGCCTATACACAAACCACAAATATTTATTAAGCAGGGTGAGGAAAGCTATGGAACCAGGAGACAGAAAGAGACTGTGACCCCAGATCTGCTGCTTCCCACCATGGGGCTTTAGTGTATCCTCAGGTGTCTCAGGTGTCTTGCCTATAAAATGGAAATAAGATGGCATCCAGGCGGGTAGCCTGCAAATCCACCAGCTGCTATGGAGTGCAGTCAGCACTGTCCGGCTCAGTGAAGTTACTCTCAAGTGTCTCTTTTAAATATCTTACCATCAAAATGGCATGCGGAATGTACAATAGCTGGCAAATGTACCACACTGCTGTAAATCAGAGCCAAGCATGTATAAAAGAAAATATTAAATTCTCTGCTTATCAGTCAACAAAAAAGGTCGAGTCCATTTTTAAGACAGAACTTTTTCCCAGGACAAATGGCAAGAATTTTATAAATATTCTCATGTTCTGTGAAGTTTGGGTACATCAGGATGTGTTATCATCTGTGTCTCACCCCCTTGGGACACAATTTTACCGCAGAAATAGAATGTCAATGTCCTGCTTTGTCCACTGAGCAGAGTACAATAATGCCTTCAATATGTCAGCCTGTTTCATCCTCCCTAAATGCATAATTGATTTTCAACATTTTATGCTCTAATTACTGCCCCAACTCAAAATTGGATTGGGACAAGTTCATGTTTCAAATGCTCCTTTCTTTAAAGCAGAAAAGCAGTGATCAGAACAATCAATGAATTGTCTTCATTGTTTCTTGGAGGAAAGTCACTTCCTAACCACCTCCAGTTTCTGTGACTCATTTATATATGCTTCCTGTGTCAGAAAAGATACAGAACTTATACAACATGGCTAAAAAATAAAGCCATATGCATTATGAGAAAGAACCAGAGAAGAGTTTTTCTTTATTTAAAACACTGAAAGAGTAGCTATTACACTTCCCTATAGAAACAGTATTAGGACCAGCGTCAAATAAAAATTAAAAGTTTAAACTTCCTTAGAAAAAAAAGGTAGAGTTAGAAATTTAGGTCATTTTATTTTTAACCACAGCCTTCTAAATGACCTGAATATTCCAACATCTACTCTAAATGACAAGTTTTGTAATTCCTGTGAATAATTTAGGTGGGCAAATTTGCTTTACATGTTGAATTAAAATATTACATTAGCATCTGACAAGCCACTTGCCCACAAAAATTTTCTGTCTTCCTTCCTCACCTATCAGGGGAAAAAGGAGTGTATGAAGGGAAAGAAATCTAAAACTGGGTCTCTTGCATGATGATCTTCAATAGCCATGATGGGAAGTGGCACTCTGTTTACATGAAATCTTCTCCCAAAGAAACGTGAAAAGTACAAAGGTATTTTACAGTTCCAAAGGCGTGTGCTTGAATTCAGTCTCTGAAGAACACTACTATTAGCAGAATCACAATGACTCTCTTAGAATATCAATAAATAATTCATGCTAGACTATTTTACTTGGGCTTCTCGTAAAATCAAGACAACAGCTTCAGTCTCAGCAGCAAGAGTTCGGCTTTTTTTTTAAAATCCAACTTTTACCAACATCTCAGACAGATGGAATCAACTTAACCAGAATGATACTGGCCTTGGTGAAACAGAACAGCATTTATCAGGATTTATTATGGGTGTCTGTCGGGTTCCTGATTCCTTCCATGAAGAAAGCACTCCTCGAGCTGACCACCCGGGGCCTCACCCCTGACTCTTCACTCATCCCTTCCTAAAAGCAAAAGTGAAACTTGGGAAGAGAAGTTAGCGATGTGGGGTCCAGCCCATACTTCCTTCTTTGGTGCCAAGCTTCCCTCTGGAAGCACATACTCGGGTCTTCTTGATTAGGTTGTTATAAGGGAACAAGCCCCCTCCATGGAAGCGTGGCGATCCAGCACTGCCTCTGAGCAGGCAGGCAAGTCTATCGACTGTCTAGTCAAGAAGCTCACTGCAGGCACATATTTAAGTCACATTCTCCATTATTAGCACTATCATTTTTTTAAAAGGTGAATTTGAATTTGATGTCTTCTCTCTGTCAAAGCTAGTTTGAAGCTCAGTATGACAGGGAAATTTCTGGTGTCAGGACTACCACCACCAAATTCTCTCAATCCAAAAAATGAGAATTTCCTCTTCCGATATAATCAGAGGTATTTTAAAAGTTTTATATCTAATTAACCTATGAAAGACTTTTCATTTCATTCTAAATTCATAACAAACCATTTACTATTATTATGACCGTTTCACATTGTATTCCGGCTCAACCACCTATTAATGGCAGCTACTCAGCTTGCCTATGCTACTCACCCTCATTTGTAAAATGGGAATAACAATATCCTACACCTCATGGGTAAGATTATAAATAATCATATGTAATGGCATGATTATTTATAAATAATCATTGTACATAGAACACCTGGAACATACATAGTAAGTGTTGAATAAATTTCCCCTACATTATACTTCTCTTTCAAAATCATTTAAAATCATAAGAGGCTTTAGGAAATTATTCCAACAAGCCTTCCTTTCATTTTCAGATGAGGAAATTGAATCCCAATATGAACAAGTGATCTGCCAAAGGTCACTCAGAAAATTTTTAAAAGCTCTTCATTCTGAATGTTTTCCCTCCCCTAAAACCTCAGAATAGGATTTGGCAGATTATAATCTGTAAACTAGAACCACGGTTAGTGTTAAATTCTTTATGCATAAACTATGGTGAGGAAGACTAATAAATCATAGGATTTATGGGCAGCCTGCCCCACTGGAGACTCCCACGGCTTCTCAATCAAGGGTAAGGAAGGGTTATGAATGCATTCCCTTAATGAGTAATGTTTCTGGAATCAGCATAGCTTTTCCTTGATTCACTCTTTTAGTTAGTCTACTTTTCTCAATGTTTCCCAGCAAGTATAAACCTTTATTTTATTAGTTATGAATTCTACTCCTGTCACTTAAGGATTTGCCAACTATTGCAGTTTCTCAAATTCCCCATCTAAGCCACAAATAAATCAACACATTATTTATGAAAGTGACCAAGCACTTCTTGTATAAAATTAAAGATGGGAATACTAATAGTATTCCCTGAATGATATCATGATTAAAATTTTCCAGTGCTGAATACTGCCAAAGACTAGATACACCTCCACATCCCATCTTTTAAAGAATTTCCTAAGGGGATATACCTGTCAGGAGTCCATATCTCCTATTTCTTCTGGTTCTTTAATATCTGGCCTGCCAGTTCATCCTATTTCCAGCAGAGGTGTTTTTTCTCTTGTTGTGAAATGCTTCTCACGATACTCCAATAACACTTAGATATTTGATTTGGGGATAATCAAGAAGATGCCATCACTGTTGATATGCTGCCGAATGCCACCTTCATTTGGTACTAAGGGCATAGTTTTGAGCACTCTCAAATGAAAATGAAGCTCTGGGCAATCATTTCTTTCTACAGCCTGCTTTTGGTTCTTCAATAAACAACAGTGTGAATTCTACATTTGTCTGAAATCTCCAACATAGTACAGTAATTAAACCCAGCCTCAGAGATCAAGAAGAAATTGTGATCGGCCACCCCAGGGTAACCCCACCCCCCCCATATTCCACATTCATTACCGCTCATTGGCCTGAGGTGGTTACTGATGTTGCAAGGCTCATGAATTCCACCTCAGAGTCCTCTACAGGACAAGAGCAAGCAGACAATATGTTTGTTAACTTGATAGTCTCATCTCACGTGATAATTTCTATCCAGAACAGGTAAAGTATTGAATAATCTTAGAAAACGTTAATTTGTGGGGAAATTAAACACTAATTTATCAGCCGACATTGCACAATAACAACAGTAAGTGAGCCCCACTCCGGGGCTCTGCTCCTGCCTTTCTGGAATTCTCACCGCCCCCAACCCCAGTCTCTCCACTGATTCCACCCCTAACCTGGAGCTGGGACGAAAGCTGTCTCCTCACTGTGCTCTATCCGCCCCAACACCTCCTGTCAAGGTCGAGGGCAGTATTTCCATCTCATTCCTACTTTCTCCCTTCCAAGTGATTAACTTGGCTTCCTTAACACTCAACTTATATCTATTTCTTTCAAATACCTGAAATACCTTTCAAAGTTAAAAACAATTGTGCATACCTTCTATATGATCTATATATTCTTCCTCTATTTCAGCATGTCCAGCATAATCAATCATGAGGGAGTGATTTGGCAGTTCTAATAAGGGCACTTTAATTCTTAAGAGTTTGGTCTGTGATTACCTGACTGACATTTTTAGACAGATGGCCAGGGATAGCTTTCTGATTTACTCCCCAAAACTTCCTATACTCAATCTGCCCAGTATACCTCACTGTCAGTCTCTCATCCACATACAACTGCGAAAAACTAGCAAACTCTCCTTCAAAAACTGCTATGTATTTCCTCTCAGTCTTCTAAACAGGCTGTTTCAAAAGTGGGGGGGGTGCGTTTCAAAAGGGGGGGTGCAAAGTGACCTCCTGGGGTGCAGAAAAAAATATGAGTTTAATTACATTCACTGTTCTCATCCTTTTTATTTCTATTTTGTGTATTTCATCATGCAAATTACTTATTACTACAGAAATACATGATCATAATTCATAAATAAACAAATGTGGCAGGTGGGGAAAAAAAGTATTTTATTGTTAGAACTGCAGTGTCAAAAAAGTTTGAAGGCTACTGGACTAAAGAATCCTTCTCATAATACACTTTCTTGGTGCCCTATCAACAATGTCTTCTAAAATATTGTATTCTAGTTTTTTAGCAAATAGAATATTCTGTATTCATATAGTGTTTAGATGGTAACATCTTATTACTATAATCAGACTTCAGAATCTACTCTTAGCTTTCCTATTCTCTCTCTCAATTATATTTACTCATTAGGTCTACTCTTAAAGACAGTTTCATAGTTTAAGAAACATTTTGTCTTTACTTCAAAATTAAGCAATGAAACATTCTTCAAAAAATAAATGACATGCAAGGCAAATTTTCAAACACATGTAGCACTTAACAACATGCAGCACTGTTCTAAGTTCTTTCCCATTTAATCCTCATAACACTATTATTCCAATTTCTCCCCCTACCCCACCCTCCCAGTGGAGAAATTTACTTTTGTAAAACTCAAGATACCTCTAATACCATAGTACACATTTTCAATGAGGGAGTTCTGAAGATGAACCATTATTCTCCATGCCATCTAATTTCTTCATCTACCTATCATCAAGGAATCCCTGTATTAATAGTTTTGCTAGACAATTTAACTCTCTGTGCCTTAGAAGCCTCACCTGCATTAAGTGCACTCACTTGGGCGCCTACTATTCTCCAGGCACCATTCCTGGCTGAGAGACATACAAGTGAACAAAAGACAAACCCCAGATCTCAAGGAGCTTGTTAATGTGCCTGTGGGCATGGCACAGAAGATAAGTGCTCATTATAATGCTAGCCATAACATTCCCAAAAGTAAGGGCCACTTCGGACTTATCAATACCTTGAAGCAATTTTGCCTCATTCTACCTAGCCCCTTAGGACAGTGTGCGGCACAGGTGAAAAAGGACAGAACAGGAGACAGTTAAATGATGAATCAGAATTTGGACTGCTGAGCATATACATACACACTCTATTCTTCGAAAGAATTGTCGTAAAGCTCTCTACAATCCACCCACCTATTGGGGGTATAACTTATCCAAGCCAGGAACAAGGCTTTGCAAAGAACTTTTGATGGACAGCACCAAGACTGCTAGGAATCCTCCCAGCACTTTCTAAGGATGCTGATGAAGGTCTATTTACACCTGGAGGTTATAGTGAATCTGCTACATGTCTGACAGCTGCAAAATTTTACTGCCATGCAACTTAATCCCTAATGATGCTGACCCCCAGGCTGCCCTTACAGGACCTGCTGTGAGAACATCTTATTATTTATTCATAGTTATTATATAATCACAGATCATGCTCTCCACGGTCGCCACTGCCACAAAGAAAGCTTTGCTCAAGCAGAGCCTGCCTTTCACCACAGAATTTAAACCCACTATAGCAGGAGAATAAAAGAATTCTGCTGAATCCAAAGTAAACACAAACTAAAATGATAACAGGAACTCTCAGGAGAGCTTGCATTTCCACTATAAACAGCTTAGATCACTTCACAAACACCTCACTAAATCCAAATAGCTGAGATAGGCCCACATCTCCACCGGGGATAACAAACGCCAGTGGCCACCACTGAAGGAGTTTTAGGTTACAACCTCAAAAAATCTACAAGAGGCCAGGTAAAATCCACTTCCAGACATATAGATCTCAGGCTGATCTGCTAAAAAAGAAAATCTGCAGCAAAGTGTTTGCAAGGTGGTGATGTCTACAAAGGCCATGATTTGCCCTTACCTGCGGTATTTGCTCTGTCAGCATCAGAATAATATTAAATCCTCCCCACTGCCGCCTCCTCCTCCCCATATTTATGCACCTCAGTTGTAGATCAGGCTGCTGAATTCAGGTTTATCCAACAGCCCAGCTCCCCCCCTCCCCAGGCAATTCAGCAGCAGGAGGAGGAAGATTAGAAAGAGGTACAGGCTGAGCCCCATCTCTGCACTGTCCCCACCTCCAGCCCCCTGAAGGTCCCAATCTGGGGAAAATCTTCTGACACCAAGATCACATGGACATTCCCACGCTGCGCCCATATGCTTCTCTGCAACCCCCAGCCCTTTCTGAGACTTGGTCAGTGTTGCCCAGACTCTGCGTCAGCTCCAACAGAGCATGCCCACAGGAGACCCTGCAGCAGAGCTCGTTCCATGAACCTCCCAGCCCGGTGGTCTTACTGCTTCCCTGGCCCCCCACCCTCCTCTCCTCAATCAGCAATTCTCCCATCCCAGGCTCTCCCTCTATCGACGACCCCCTTTCTCTACACCGCATCCTCCGGTACAGTACCGCATCATTTCCACTGTTAAATCTCCAAGGGCTTTAGAGTCAGAGGGATCAGGTAGAGCCCAGTCACCACCATTTTCTGGATATATGGCCTCGGGCAAACTGCCTAATCTCTTTAAACCTGAGATTCCTCATCTGGACAACAGGGTTTACCTCATTTCTAAAAGTAAGGATTAAATGAAAACAGGCACAGCACTTAGCAAAATCCCCAGAATGCATTCAATGTTTAATAAATGCCTACACTTTGTACAGGGAAAACATTTCACAAGTGGTAATGACAATCATTCTGGTCCTCCACCACCTCTGGCAGGTCCCCCCTCCACCTGGAGGCCTTGGCAGAGGTGGGCTGCAGGCCTAGGTCTGGGCTCACGGAGACACTGGACATTCTCCAGCCCATTTCTCTACCAGCTTCAAGTAGAAACGCCACCTCCTGTGAGGCTCTTACTGCTCAGTTATACCACCCTCTACCCCAATTCTCAGCTGTCGCTTACCTATTTTTGGTAAGTTCCCCTCTTTTACCGAACAGAGAGGGGGAGCTGAGCTCACAATTTCCCTTTACTCCTGAAAGATGTTCTTGTCCAACCGTCAGCACCTAAAGGAACAAAGGTACAGGGATTAAATGGGGCTTGGACAATCTGGATTAGAAGCCTAACTCCATCATTTATTAACTGTGTGACCTCAAGCTGCACCTCAGTTTCCTCACCTCTAAAATACCAGTAATAGTACCTATTCGTGGGGTTAGCAAATTAACTAGCACATAGTCAACACTTAAGAAATGACAGCGATTATCACTATAATTACTACCATTACCATACTAGACCTTTAATCCTTGGCCCTTCCAGACTGAGTTAGCCATTTCCAGGGCCACAGCTCTGCAGTCAGACATTACTACCCGGTGGTCCCGCCTGATGACTACACCATCCTACCCTCCCAGCTCTCACTGCTCCTCACTCCCATGGTGCCTGCTCTCTGCTGTCCCTTGGGAGTGTTGCCCCCCATTCCCTAACAGTGCTGATCAAATCACTGATCATCCGACTCCTTGCCAGCATCCTCGATCCTCTGCAACCATCTGCTTTCGTCACACCCACTGGAATCAATACCACATCTCTGCTTCTCCACACCTAACCCCCCAGCCCAAAAGACCACAGAGAACTGCACCACTGCAGGCTGATGCTGCACATCTCAATGTCTCTCCTCAGCCCTGTCCTAGCAAAGGACACTTTTTCTCCCACGTCACACAGAAAACCAGAGCAAGCAGGCTTCATATGTTATCACCAGCTTCCTGCTCTTGCTCTTTACCTACCAACTTATCCATAGGCACCTCCCTGGCTTTTCTGTGCTCCTATTTCAAACTGACCCTTCCATCACCCCTCCCTAAGGCTACCTTTCTACACTGCCCCACTCCATTCACACATTACTATTCTGTTCCCCGGAACAGCAGACCATTTATCTTCCATTCCTCGGCTTATTATAGCCTCTCAACCCTACCCACCTCACCTGACTACTCCCTTGAGATTTTGCTCAAGAATTACCTCCTGCAAGAAGCTGTCCCTCCCTCTCTTTTCTAACACACTCCACCCACATCTCTGGAAACGATACTTTTGTGTGTCTCTCTGAAAACCAAGGCTGTACCATCCACACTGAATGCTCAGGGCCTGGCACAGGGGTAGGCCAATAACATTTTTTTGTATGCTGTATGGCAGGGTCACATTTCATTATTTTTCCATGTGAATATCCTGTTATTGCAGCGCCATTTGTTGAATTTTTATTTTTTCTGTTTTTTGTTTGCTTGTTTTGCTTGTTTGTTTGTTTTTTGGGGAAGTGGATGGACCGGGAATCAAACCCCCGGGTCTCCTGCATGGCAGGTGAGAATTCTATCACTGAACTACCCTTGCAGGTCTCCAATAATTTTTTAATAAAAGGATGAGTATAGCAGACCCTGCACTCAGACTTGAAATGCTTTTAATACTAATGAAGTATTAATACAAGTATAATTAAGATATATATTTGGGGCAGGCAATGGTGGCACAGTGGCAGAATTCTTGCTTGCTATGTTGGAGACCCGGGTTCGATTCCTGGTGCCTACCCATGCCAAAAAAAAAAAAAAAAAAAAAATATGTATTCAGCCACTTACATAGGATATGTACACAAAATTTTTTTTCTTTTGATCAAGACTGGGCAGTAGCCCCTCTCCCACTGCCTTCCCAGAACAAATCTTCCTTTGAGGAAAGAAAACAAAGGGGGACACAAACACTATTTCCTCCTCCTTAAAAAAAAAAAAACCCAAAATAGTAAGACAGTTTACGAAAAATATCCAGCTGACACTAGCTTGGATAGGGATAACTGCAGTTGTGCAAGCTTAAGAGAAGGGAAGTTTACTTTAGATGGCTACTTGAGGGAGGAAACAATATTCTATTACTAAACAAGAAAGAAGCTGACCAAAATAATTACTCTCAGGTTTATTTATAAAGCAAAGGAGGAAGAGGAAACAGCTAACCCCAGTGGAAATTTCCTTTATCTGCTTTTACTTCTGGAATGGCTACCATACTCATTCTCAATACTAACTTATGATTTAATTTATAGGAAGTGATTTTAAGGCTTCAGGGAGCTGCAGATGGTACCTGGGGGCCCATAAGTCTCGGGCGATGAAAGCTTGGCGTGCACCGTTACATCACTCTGACCTTCCTGAGCAACTTCCTAGCTGACAAAATGTAGATGTTTGCTTTGTCAACAAGATATTTGTGTTCATCCCCCTGTCTCAGGCTTTGGTTCCTGATTAGTTTTTAAATCATTATGCAACCAAACTGAATAGGGCTACTGTTAGCAGCTGTGAGGTCCTCTTCTGGGCAAATCCCCAAGTCTGCGGCCTTCAGAGAGTGACTTCTGTCCTTTCTGCATAATTACACATTCTCCTGATTGATGAGCAGATCAATCCTCCTAGCGTCCTCCAGAACGAAAGCCCCTCGCTCCTCCAAGTCTGTATATTTTCCCACAGATCAAGGCAGAGGAGAATGGCCGGGTAAGAGCTCTCAGCTCCCTGCAATTCAGTGCTCAAGAGCTTTACATTACAGCAGCAGCAGCTCTGGACTGTCCCACCAGACTCCCCATCCCTCCTGGCTGTCCCTATAAGTACCCACATTGGGAAGAACTGTTTGAATTGTTTGATACACTGGACATGAATGCCAGGAAAAGAGTTGTTGTGTCCTGCAGGCCTACAGGCCCCCAAAGCCCCAGTGCCCATCGGTACAGATCCATTTCTTCAATCAAACGTGGCCAGCTGGACAGACACATCTGTGATCACCAGGAAAGTGCCCGCATTACCTACACCCTCTGCCAACTTTTTACCGTGTTTTGTGCTCAACAGGGTACAACCAAAGAAACTATCAACTGCGAACTTGGCAGAGACTATAACAATTACATGTTAAACAGGTTATCGTTTGCTTTTCGGGGATAGGGGTGGGGAGTGGTATGTACTGATGTTTATAACTTACTTCAAAATACTTTTATAAAGAAGACACGGCAAAGCCTCTGTGGAAAACAGGTTGGTGGTTCCTCAAAAACCTAAATACAGAATTACTATATAACCATCCCCCATCCCCACTTCTAGGTATATTTCCCAAAGAATTGTAAGCAGGGACTTGAACAGATTCCTTTTTTTTTTAAATGTTTTTTTTTTTATTGTGAAATAAAACATATAGGCAAAAAAAGCAATAAATTTCCAAGTACATTTTAATATGTAGTTATTAGAACAGATTTTAAAGTTTGGTATGGGTTACAGCTCCATGATTTTTCATTTTTTCTTCTAGCTGCTCTAAGACCCTGGAGACCAACAGAAATATCAATGTAATGATTCAGCTGTCATACTCATTTGTTAAATCCTACCTTCTCTGTTATAATCCTCCTTCTCTTTGAATAACATTCATACATAATAGCAATGAATTTCAACGTACATCACAACAATTTGTTGTAGAACAGATTTCAGAATTTGGTATGGGTTACAGTTCCACAATTTTAGCCTTTCATTTCCAGCTGCTCTAAGGTACTGGGAGCTAAAAGAAATATCAGTATAATAATTCAGAACTCATACTCATTTTCAAACAGATTCTTGTATATCAATGTTCATAGCAGCATTATTCACAATATGAAAAGGTGGAAACCATCAACAAATGAATAGATAACCAAAATGTGGTATTATCCATTCAGTGGAATATTCTTCAGCCATAAAGAGGCATGAAGTATTGATACATACTACAACATGGATGAATTTCGAAAACACTATGCTAACTGACATATGCCAGACAAAAGGACAAACACAGTGTGATCCTATTTATATAAAATATCTGGAATAGACAAATTCATAGACAGAAAGAAGACGGGAAGTTACCAGAGCCTGGGGAGGGGAGGAGGGGTGGAGAATTAATGGGTGCAGAGTATCTATTTGGGGAAATGAAAAAAGTTTTGGTGACAGATGGTACTTATTGATGGTAGCACAATATTGGGAATGTAATTTTAGGGAATGCCACTGAGTCATACCCTAAAAAATTCGTTAAAATGGCAAATTTTTATACCACACAATTTTTTTTAAGAAAAGATCAAATGACATCTAATAAAGCCAAGAAACCACAATCTTAATTATACATTCTAGGTAATGGGTATATGGGTGTTACACTGTAAAGTTCTTTCAACTTTGCTATATGCTTAAAAGTTTTCATAATAAAATATAGGAAAAATAGTTTTTAATTCACTTTTCAAAAATTGATCCAAGTCTAGACTTCATTTTCATTTCACAGCTTTTTTTCACTAAGGTCCCTTTCCTGTTCCAGGATCCAAACCTGGACATCGCACTGTATTTAGTCATCATGTCTCCTTTGCCTCCTCTGGTCTGTGACATTTTCCCAGTCTTTCCTTGTTTTTCAAGACCTTGACAGTTTGGGGGAGCACTAGTGAGGCATTTTACAGAATGTCCCTCAATTTGGGTTTGGCCTGATGTTTTTTTCATGTTTAGACTGCGGCTATGGGTTTGTGGGGAGAAGAGTAGCAGGTGAAGTGGCCCCTCATTCCATTATATGGGGGGATGCGCTATCACCCCACCTTATCACCAGTGATGTGAACCTTCATCACTTGGTTAAGGTACTGTTTGCCAGGTTTCTCCAGTGTAAACTTCCCTTTTTGCCTCTTTCCATACTCGATTAGAAGCAATTCACTAAGTTCAGCCTATACTGGGGGTAGGAACAGAGGATAAATAATCCCTATATCCTGATGGGGCACGTATTTACATAAATCACTGTTATTCTTCCATGAGGAGGTCTGTCTTTTCCTCTGTAGAAACGTATGTATATTTATTTTAACTTTGGGTTACAATTCAGTACTACATTGTTTATTTGGTTGCTTAAATTATTCCAACTTTGGCTATTAGGAGTTCTTTGAGATTGGCTCCTGGAACCTTCTGACATGCCCACATCCTTTGTTTTTTGAGCCCTTCCCTATTTTCTGGCAATACAAAATGATCCCACCTGAAAAACCATTTGGTAGTTCCTCGGAAATTTAAGTATAGATTTACCACATGATCTGGTAATCCCACTCTCAGGAATATACCCTAAAGAACTGAAAGCAGGAACTCAAACAGATATTTGTACCCCGACGTTCATGGCAGCATTATTCACAATAGTAGCCAAATGTGGAAGCAACCCAAATATCCATCAATGAATGAACGGATAACCAAAATGTGGTGTATACATACAGTGCAATATTATCAGACATTAAAAGGAATGAAACATGCTACAATATGGATGAACCCTGAAGAAACCATGTTGAGTGAAATAAGTCATATACAAAAGGACAAATATTGTTTGATCTCACTGATATGAAATAATTAAGATATGTGAATGCAGTGACAGAAAGAAAAGTACAGGTCGGCAGGTGTGGGGGGTGAAAATGGGGGTGGGGAGAAGATAGTTAATACACAATGGATACAAGAGTTTTTGTTGGGGATGCTCGAAAAATTTCGGTAATGGATCCCAGTAAGGAGAGCACAACATTGTGAATGTAATTAACACGTGTATACTTCGAAGTATACCAGGCTTGGTCCTGCTTTCCGGCAATCAGCTTGAGGGAGAGGGGAGGGAAGGAGAGGGCAGAGGTTTCTTGATGGCATCTGGTTGGTCTCCAGCAGTTCTGATAATGCTCAAGTGGCTAATAACCAGAGCCTCGTTCTGGGTTTTCAAAGATTAACAATTTTACCCTGGAATTTACACTCCAATCATACAAAAAGTGCTTTTTTAAAGAATAACACAAATAAACATAGGATAACCATCCACCACATTCAGAAGTTTAATGGCACGAATGCCAACTGTCATCTTGAAATAATTTCCAATCTACAACTGTATGCCCCCAGCCAGCCATCTCTGTGACCAAAAACAGGTGTAAATACAGAGCAAGTTGTTGGGCAATCTCACACAATGCAGTGGCAACACACACCCAGGGAATCTGCATCTCAAATGTAAAAGTTTGGGCAGAACTAGTATCTGCTGAACATGTAACTAGACAAGGTAGTAGGTGCTTGACTCGCATCATGTCATTTAATTCTTACAATCCCACAAAGATTAACCCTCTAAATAAATGGTCACTCAGTATGGAAATAGCAAAACTTCAATACATACTCAGCTCTATCCACCTCCAAGCCTGCTATCTTTATACTTGTAGTTTTATGTTTCAATGAATTTAAAACTAAGCTACAGCATGCTATTAGCATCACTGGCTAGAAATAAAAAAATAAATAAATCTGATCAGTTCTTTTTTAAAATTGTAGTTATTTTACCATATAACTCACACATGATGCCAAGATTCCAATTGAAGAATCTAAGGCATTTCTCAAGTCCCAATGCAGTAAAGTGAACCACTCATGATTTAGTAAAATCTTACTAATCCCACAAATAAACCAACTTAAATACAAGTTGTTCATGTAAAAAAAATAATACAAATCTAAAACTTAAAAAATAGCTTTTTTGCAATAAAAAGATCTCAAATGGAGATATCAATATCTCGATTTTTCACTCACAATGAAGACCAGTCTATTGTATTCTAAAATACCTCACCCTTTTTCCCTCTGTATCCCCTTCTCTACAATGCCCCCCTCTCCCACTTACTTTCTTCCCTCCACCCCTAAAAAGACGTTCAGCTGCTACAGTTCATTGTGAAACAATTCTATTCTGTGATCTATAAACCATGAAATTTAAAATGGTTAATATATTTTCTTTAGACAGACCAGATTACTTTAAATATTTTTTTTAATTTAGAAGAAATTTTAAGTGTTCAATTTGCAGATGAGGAAGCTAAGTTTTCATTTTTTAAGAGTAAAGTAAGTTTTTTTCAACATGTACTTAAAAAGTAAACATATAAATAATGAAAAAAAGCATAAAATAAAATTTTAATAGAAATAGGCATTTAATCCCACCACCCAAAGACCTTCCAGTTTTTCTAAGGCCATAAACACATTTATACAGGCCTAGTTTAGAACCTGGATCATAGTAGACCCTTAACTGTGTTAAAATTACATATACTTTACATAAGTATATACTCAATTTAGCTTTCTCTTGCCCTTTACAAAGCTGCCTAGGATTTCATGGGTGATCATAGTTTTCTACCAAGCTCCTTTCGAGATAAATATCTGGTTTTCCCAATATTAAAGAATACGGAAGTGAGAATCCATGTAATATAACTTTGTGCACTCGTACAATTATTTCCTTAGTATAAATTTCTAGAACTTAAGTTTTTGGGTAAAAAGGTTTGCATATTTTAAAACAGCACATGGACACGCTGCCCTCTAGAAGAGTTTTCCCCATTTATTCTCATAATAGTGTAGGAAGTCACTCATTTCCCTGTTACCCTTTACAACACTTTTTAATCAAACCATCAGAAAAAAAGTTATATTAATCAAACCAGCCCACTGTTATAGATTGGAAAAAAGTTATATTAATATGTACTGATCGCCTAAAATATGTGCCAGGTGTCATCCTAAGAGCTTTAAATGTAATAATCTTTTTATTTGGGGGAGGGGGAGGTGGCAACATGTATATAACATAACATTTCCCATTTTAATCACTTTAAAGTATATAAGTATTAATTGCATTCACAATGTTGTGCTACCATCACCCACCATCCATTACCAAAACTTTTCCGGCATCCCAAACAGAAATTCTGCAGCAATTAAGCATTAACTTCCCATTCTCCATCCCCATCCACACCCCCAGTAACCTAATCTTCTGTTTCTGAGAATTTATATATCTTAGCTATTTCAAATCAATGAGATCACACAATATTTTTCTTTCGTATCTGACTTATTGCACTCAACATGATGTCTTCAAGGTTCATCTATGCTGTAACACACTGTATCAGAACATCATTCCTTTTAACGGCTGAATAATATTCCACTGTATATATATACCACATTTTTCTTATCACTGATCTATTGATGGACACAAGTTGCTTCCATCTTTTGGCTATTATGAATATGCTGCTACGAACATCAGTGTACAAATATGAGAGTTCCTGCTTCCAATTCTTTTGGATATATACCTTGAAGTGGGATTGCTGAGTCATATATTTCTATACTTACCTTTCTGAGAAACCACCAAACTCTTTTTCACAGTGGCTGCAACATTTTACATTCCCACCAACAATGTATGAGTGTTCGTATTTCTCCACATATTCTGCATCACTTGTTACTTTCTGTTTTTAAAAAAATATCTATGCTCAGCAAACCTGGAGGAACTTGAGAAAGAACAGCAAACTAGCCCCAAAGCAAACAGGAGAAGAGAAATAATGATTAAAGCAGAGATAAATGAATGGAAGAACAAAAGAACAAAAGAAAGAATCAATAAAACCAAAAGTTGGTTCTTTGAGAAAATCAATAAAATTGACGGGCAACTAGCAAGACTGACAAAAAAAAAAGGGCACAAATAAACAAAAATCAGAAATGAGAAGGGATGCATTATCACAGACCCCGAAATAAATAAAAGAAATCATAAGAGAATACTATGAACAACTATATGTCAACAAACTAAACAACTTAGATGAAGGAAAAATTCCTGGAGATGCACAAACATGCTACACTGACTCAGGAAGAAATAGAAGATCTCAACAAACTAATCAAAGTAAAGAGATTCAATCAGTCATCAAAAATCTTCCTACAGAGAAAAGCCCAGGGCCAGATGGCTTCACAGGGGAATTTTACCAAACATTCCATAAAGAACTAGTGCCAATCCTGCTCAAACTTTTCCAAAAAACTGAGGAAAAAGGAACTCTACCTAATTCATTTGATGAAGCTAATATCACTTTAATATCAAAACCAGGCAAAGATGCTACAAGAAAGGATCAGTCCAGACCAATCTTCCTAATGAATATACATGCAAAAATTCTCAATAAAATATCAGCAAATCAAATCCAACAACACATTAAAAGAATTATATACCATGACCAAATGGAGTTTATGCCAGGAATGCAAGGATGGTTCGACACAAGAAAATCAATTAATATAATACAGCACATTAACAAATCAAAAGGGAAAAATCACATGATCATCTCGATTGATGCTGAAAAAGCATTTGACAAAATTCAGCATCCTTTTCTGATAAAAACACTCCAAAAGACAGGAATCAAAGGTAACTACCTCAATATGATAAAGGGAATATATGAAAAACTGATGGCCAGCACTGTACTCAATGGAGGGAGACTGAAAGCCTTCCCCCGAAGATCAGGTACAAGACAAGGATGCCCACTGTCACCACTATTATTCACATTGTGCTAGAAGGTCTAACTAGAGCAATCAGGCAGGACAAAGAAATAAAAGGCATCCAAATTGGAAAGGAAGAAGTAAAACTCTCATTATTTGCAGATGATATCTTACATACTTGGAAGACCTGGAGAAATCTACAGCAAAGTTACTTCAGCTAATAAACAAGTTAAGCAAGGTGGCAGGACATAAAATCAATGTGCAAAAATCAGTAACATTTATATATACAAGCAATGAGCTAGCTGAGGAGCCAGTTAAGGAAAAAATTCCATTCAAAATACCAACTAGAAGAATCAAATACTTAGGAATGAACTTAACTACGGACATTAAGGGTTTGTACACAGAAAACTACATAACATTGCTAAAGAAATCAAAGGAGATCTAAATAGGTGCAAAGACATTCCCTGCTCATGGATAGGAAGGTTAAATATAGTTAAGATGTTAATTCTCCCCAAATTGATCTACAGATTCAACACAGTACAAATCAAAATTCCAACAACCTACTTTGAAGATCTGGAAAAGTTAACTACCAAATTCATCTGGAAGGGAAAGAACAACTAAAAGCATTCTAAAAAAGAAGAATGAATGGGAGGATTAACACTCCCTGACTTTAAAACCTATTATAAAGCCACAGTGGTCAAAATAGCATGGTACTGGCCCAAAGACAGAAGCATTGACCAACGGAATTGAATTGAATTTGCAGAAATAGACCGCCAAATCTATGGTCAACTGATTTTTGACAAGGCTCCCAAATCCTCTGAACTGGGAAAAAATAGTCTTTTCAATAATTGGGCATGGAAGAACTGGATATCAATAGCCAAGAGAATGAAAGAGGACCCTAGCTTACACCCTACACAAAAATCAACTCAAAGTGGATCAAACAGCTAAATATAAGAACTAGCATCATAAAGCTTCTAGAAGAAAATGTAGGGAAATGTCTTTAAGATATAGTAATAGGAGGTAGCTTCCTAAACTTTACACCCAAAGCATAAGTAACAAATGAAAAAAAATAGATAAATGGGAACTCCTCAAAATCAAGTGCTTCTGCACTTCAAAAGACTATCAAAAAGGCAAAGAGGCAGTCAACTCAACAGGAGAAAATGTTTGGAAATCACATATCAAACAAAGAAATATATATATACAACTCAACAGCAAAAGAACAAACAATCCAACCATAAAATGGGCTAAAGCAATGAATAGGCATTTTTCTGAAGAGCAAATACAGATGGCTAAAAAGCACATGAAGAGATGCTCATTTTCACTGGCTATAAGGAAAATGCAGATCAAGACTACAATGAGATACCACCTCACACCTATAAGAATGGCTACTACTAAACAGACACGAAACTATAAATGTTAGAAAGGATGTGGAGATACTGGGACACTTATGCACTGCTGATGGGAATGTATAATGGTGCAGCCACTATGGAAGACTGTTTGGCAGTTCCTTAAGAAACTAAATATTGAGTTGCCCTATGACCCAGCAATAGCACTACTTTGTATATACCCAGCACAGCAACGACACAAACAGGCATCTGCACACCAATGTTCATAGAAGCATTATTCACAATTGCCAAAAGATGGAAACAAACCAAATGTCCATCAACAGACGAGTGGATCAACAAAATGTGGTATATACAAACGATGGAATACTATGCAGCATTAAGACAAATGACGTCCTGAAGCACATGACAAGAGGGATGAGCCTTGAGGACATAATGCTGAGTGAAATTAGCCAGACACAAAAGGATAGATACTGTATGAATCTACTTTTATGACCAGTATAAAGGTATAATCAGAGGCTTATAGTATAGAATATAGAGAACTTAGAGATACATAGAAGCTAGAGATGGGTGTACTGTTAGCTAATGAGGTTGAACTTCAATGTAAGGGAATAGATAGGAGCGAAGGTGATCCTCTAGTGGGTCTAGAAGTAATATTACCATATTGAAGATGAACAAGATTGAAAGGGCTTGTATAGACCTATGTGTCCTACTGACTTACACTAGAAATATGAATGAGTTCTTGTAAGAATTACTTCAAAGATATGATTCTTATATAAAGTGTTAAGTCCAGGGTAAGGGGAAAAAATGCTATTGCATGCTATGAGCTATGTGCAAAAGGAAACCATCAGCATTATCATAGCAACAGCAGAGGTAAATAAAGGGGTGAGGGACAAGAGTTAGGAGGAGGTTTAGATTTCCCCTATTTGGTAAGGATGTGTTCATTGGTTTTCTGTCTCTTGGGAACAATGAAATTACCTAAAATTGAGAATGTTGATGGACTGTGGACTTTGGGCCTTCTACGTGATGCCCGACGAATGCTGGTGGCTGAAGGATGCACTGACAGAGAAGTAGACTGGCGAACGATGGTATATATTTATGAACGAAGGCTGTGCAGCTACAAAAAGGAACAATGTCATGAGGCATGCAACGATGTGAATGAACATGTGGGACATTTGGTGAGACAAAATAAGGCAGAAACAAAAGAACAATAATGTTATGGTCGCCTTTAAAAAATGCTTATAAGAAAACAGGGTCCTAGATTGTAAACTTTTAGAGCAGATACATTAAGTCAGGAGAGGTAATTATTATTTCTGGATTCTGAGAGGCTGTTTTATATATAACCTGATAATTAGAGATAAGAACAAAAACGAACAGGTTGGGGTTAAAGCAATTCACAACATGGGGGTAAGGAAGACAGTGTCTATATTTTAGAACCACACGTACTCTTTGAGACCAATGGAAGAAAGGTTTATTTGATCTGGAACTGAAATCTTCTGTAGTGCACTATCTAATTCAACCTATCTGTATAGCTCATTTGAACAACTGAAACACAGGGAGCACAGAATAAGAAAGAGGTCCTTTAATCCTGTATAGATTATTGTAATGCCTGGAAACATCCTAGAATATATTAACCAGATAATCAAAAAGTATTGGCAAAGTCCCCTGAGGGAGAGGAGAAAGACTATGGAACTATTAAACCCCTGATACTGTGTCAACCTTTAGGGACACCCAAATCAACAGACCATGCCCTTGATCATGAGGCTTACTCTTGTGAAGCTTATGTAGGTAGCACAGAAGCTTAAACTACCTATAGATATGCCTAAGAGTTACTTCTGGAGGGCCTCTGTTGTTGCTCACATGTGGCCTCAGTCTCTCTAAGCCCAGCTCTGCAAGTGAAATCATTGCCCTCCCCGCTACGTGGGACATGACATCCCCAAGGGTGAAAGTCTCCCTGGCGATGTGGGAGAGGACTCCCAGGGATGAATCCAGACCTGGCACCATAGGGTCAACAATTACATCCTGACCAAATGGGGGGGAAAGAAGCGTAATTAATAAAGTATCAGTGACAGAAAGAGTCCAAATAGAGTCGAGAGGCTACTCTGGAGGTTACTCTTACACAGGCTTCAGGTAGACCTTACTATGTATCATAACCTGCCAACTCCCAACCAGGACC
The DNA here is from genome assembly GCF_023851605.1 of Tamandua tetradactyla. Lineage (NCBI taxonomy): Eukaryota > Metazoa > Chordata > Mammalia > Pilosa > Myrmecophagidae > Tamandua > Tamandua tetradactyla. Next base: position 129,519,526 of record NC_135329.1, on the reverse strand, counting down.
ATTCCAGCCAATCTTAAAGAACGTCTATGGCAATATGATAAGATTCCACAAGCCACTAGAGTAACTTTCCAGAAACCTACAACCTCCAGATGGGTCCCTGGTCCACATAAATCCTGACACCTAGCCCAGCCTCTCCAGAACATCAGATAGTTCCACCCCCCACCCCATGACAGTGACAGACCATTCCAATATCAAAAATTAAGAATTAAATTTCAAATTTTTATAGCCCAAACAATCCCAATGAGAGGTACGGAAAAATCAAAGGCGATAGTGGAATTATACATAGAAGATAGGACTTAAAAAATGAATATGAATGCTGAATCATTAAACTGATAATCTCTTTTAGTCTCCAGCATTTTAAAGCAGCTAGAAGTAAAAACCTAAATTTGTGAAATTGTAACCCATGTCAAACTCTGAAATATGTTCTATGACAAATTGTGGTGCTGTGCTTGGAAACTCATAGCCTTTTTGTATATATGTTATTGTTCACACACAAAAAAAGAAGGGTAAAAAGGTCAATTGTGATGATAAAAAAGTATTTAAGCCCTCTTACCTCCTATATTCTGGAGCAGCTAGAAGGAAAAATAAGAGAGGATCATATGGTAGCCCATGACAAACTCTGGGATCTATCCTGCAACCACACTTTGAAGAGTGCTTTGAAAACTATTGCTTTTTTATTTCGTTGCTTTGTGTATATGTTACATAATATGTTATATAATTTTATAATGTATATGTTTTATAATGTAAATATAAAATGTATTTTATATTATATTACCCCATAAATTTTTTTGAACTTTTTAAATATATATTAAAACTTTTTTAATATATATATATATATAGCTAGCTAGTGGGTATGAAGTGGTTTCTCACTGTGGTTTCATGTTTGCATTTCCCTAGTGGCTAATGAAGTCCAGCACCTTTTTATGTGCTTACTGGTCATTTTTATATCTTCTTTGGAGAAAAGTTTATTTGAGTTCTTTGCCCATTTTTAAATTGGGTTTTATGTCTTTTGTTATTTAGTTAAAGGACTTCTTTTTATATATGGATATTAAGTCCTTACCAGATCAATGGTTTCCAAACAAATATGTTAACATTTAACCTCACAATAACCCTGTGAAGTTAAGGTGCCCTTATACACATTAGACCCTTTTTACAGATAGGAAACTCAATCCCAGATATGTTTAGTAACTTGCCCAAGGTGATACAACTTGTCAGAGGTGCATCCGATCCCAGGACACTATCTCTAGAACCCATGCTAGAGTTCTTTAAATGTCCCTACAAGAGCAAAATGCTGGTTCATTCTTCCTAAATGGAACTGGAACATCTCTTTTCCAAGCAAATCCAACTGAAAATTCTGATTTCAAGAACAGAGGAAAGAGTACTAGGCTGGGATTAGGAAAATTAAATTCAAGTTTGAGTTCAGCCTTTTGTAGATATTTGTATTAACATGGGGAAGACTGCTTAACTTCAATATTTCCTCGGCTGAAAACTACCCATACAACCTGCTGTATCTATCTTAAAATGCTACTGCAAAGTCCTAAAGAAACATCCATTCCTTCAAAAATACTTGCTGAACCCTTTCCCTGTAACCTGCACTCTGGCCACAAAGAGGCCATGCCAGCTCCCATGGCTCTAGGAAGAGGGCAGCGTCAACAGAGAAAACTAACACAACTACGAAAAAGAGCATGTGAGCGCGAGGAACATGGAACCAGTAGGCCATGGTTAAATGAATCATGGTGTTACACAAAGTACCAAACAAAAAAAGCTATTTAGAAAAGATAGAAGAACAACTATACAACACCTGGGAAAATGCATGAAGTCATATTAAATAGGAATGCCTATAAATGTGTACTTTAGTTGCAACTATACATATATTTTAAAAGATACATGCAGACTGGAAGGGAATAAAAATAATAATGATTGTTGCATTAAACAAATATTATTTTTTCCTTTTCCCAAACTTTACAAAGCATCATTTAACATTTATAATTCTTGAAGTATTTTAATCGCTATGAGTACAGAGATGGGGGTGTGAATAAATCTGACTGAAATACTGTATGTGAAAGTGGGAAACTCTAAAGCCCTACATGAATGGTATTATTGTCAGGACACGAAATCATCTAACATAGTGCATAACACATCACAGTGCTGTGGCACAAGTTATTTTTATGCTCTGCCACTTGGTTTTCTGCTCACCTGCTAATATACAACCTTAGTCATTTTTTACAGTATTTCTGGGTGTGTTTAAAGAAATACATGCATATTAGCAAATGTACAAACAATACAAAAGGGTCTGCAAAAAGAGCAAGACTTTCTTCTATCCCAGACCCCCATTTTCCCACCAAAGGCAACCACTATCAGTAGTTTCTTGTATATATTTCCAAAGATATCCTATGCATATATAGGTATAACCCTTCTTTTGTGTAACACAAATGGATGTATTTTGTATATAATTTTGTAATGAATTTGTTTTCATCTAAAAATATTCCTTAGAAATTTTCTTTAAGGACACATATAAACCTGCATCATTCTTCTAACTCATACAGATAATTCTACTGTGTGAATTCACCATAATATATTGACTTAGACCATGAACTATAAAAATGTGACAATGCTATTAAACATTATTTATATAAGCATCTCTCCTTACGTTTTGATTTTCCATCCTAGCAAATTCTATATCTTCTGAATCATAACTATAAGTTTATATGTAAGTATCCTTAAAATTTCATCAGTAACAATCCATTTTAAGCCCTAAACCCCATTAAACTACCTCGCTCTCCAGCACTGATTTTTCTCCGTTGAGTTTCACAAGCCTATCAAATTGCCTGCTGAACAACTCTACCGTGATTCCCAGGCCCCTCAATGGCACATGCCCCAAACTCAACTTCTAAGGGGCATAAAAACCCTAATTCTACTCCTGTATTTCTGCCTTCCCTATCTGGCACTGCCCCTCACCATCACCCAGGGTGAAACTTTGAACCTTATTCTAGTGTCTTCTTTCCTCTTCCCCCACCTCCATACCCTATATCAATCAGTTGCTACTCATTTTGCTTCTTACTATTCCTCTCCAGCCCTCCCATTCCTGCCAAAGGTCAAGCCTATCATCTCTCATCTTAACCATAAAAAGTCTCCTAACTGGTTTATCAGCCTCTAGTCCCACCCTTCCTAAACACACCCAAACTCCCGGAAGTAGCCACACTGAAGTGCAAATCTGACTTTGTCCCTACTTAAAGCCCCTCAGTGATCCCAATACCTCCAGACTCAGGTCTAAACTGAGGTACACAAGGCCCATTCAACATGTCACTGCACACAGTTCGGACTCATTTGCCAAGCTTCTCACTCGATACCAGGCAAACCCAATGTGTGCAGAATTCTCCTAAACTTTACTCCATCTGGTGGCTCACACAGCTCCTTTGGTTGCTCACCTTGCTTTGCTTACCTAATTCTTACTCACTTTTTAAAAGACGGCTTAGGCATTACCTCCTCCCAGAATTAATCTGCCAACCCTGAGGCAGAGGAAATGCTCTTGTGCTCTGCTCCTGCCCAGCCCTTGTCTTGCCATTTAACCTCCTCTCTATGAAATTGTGTATATATGTCAGCCCTGCCCACTAGAGTTTGAAGTTCCTCCAGGACAGAAACCTTATTCATCTTTATACACTGCCAAAGTTTAGTACTGAGCCTGATACATTAACTATATTTGATATTCCCTGAATCAAACTGAAATAAACAAGATGGAAACTTCAGAAAACCTATGATGCACAAACATTCGTTTTACTTTCACGGAGTACAATGATCCCCATTTTAAAGATGAAGCAATTGAGGCCCTGAAGTTAAGAAACTTGCCCAACAGGGGAGAGCCAAAATTTGAAACCAAGTCTACTTTACAGCAGAACCACTGATCACTCATTATTTGTTCACATGCTAAAAGTTAATTGAAGAGATCAAATACACAGCCCAGAAGGTAACAGACATCAACATCTAAAGGCACTGTAAACCTTCCAAAAAACTCAGTCAAAAGCAACTTAAATGGTAGGGCTAAAATGGCAGAAAACTAAAAGGATATTAATAAAGAATAAGCACACCTTGCCTACAGTATCCACAAATATGGATTTAGCATACCCAGGTAGACTCTTTCAGGGTCATTCATAATAAGGGGATACTCTTAACCAGCTGTGATATCCCTGCAAGGTTCCACCAGTTTTCTATCCCCACGAATACTGTCAGTTATACCAACTTTTCCTCCCCACCTCTACTCCTACCTCTGCAGCATTAAAGTCCCCAACACTCACTAAAAATGGTGTTTGGACCAATACCCCTAACGGATTTAAAAGTTGATTAACCCAACCAAAACCTTTCCTGACAACCCTAAAGAACACCTAGGGCTCTATCTGAGACTCTACAAAGGCTCTATGCACTATTACTTTCCAGAAACCTACAATCTACACATGGGTTCCTAGGCCAGATAAGTCCTGAAATGCAGAGGGGTCAGCCACTCCAGAACATCAACTAGTTCCATCTCCCCATCCCATATTACTGACAGCCCCTTCCAACATGAAAAAGTTAGAAAGGACATAGCCCAAATACCCTTAAAGACTGGGAGAAGGATCAAAGGAGAAGGTAGAGTTATAACAGAGAAGATAGATTTAACAAATTAGTATGACTGCTAAATCATTATATTGATATTTCTTTTAGTCTCCAGTGACTTGGAGCAGCTGGAAAGAAAAACCTAAAATTGTGGAACTGAAACCCATACTAAACTCTGAAATTCATTGCTTTTTTGTATGTATGTTATTTTTTCACAATAAAAAAAATTGTGTGTGTGTGTGTGTATATATATATATATATATATATATATATTTTTTTTTAAGTTGATTAAGGTTGGGCACAGATAACCCAGGAAACACGTGTGGCTTACTCCTGAGAGACCTATCACTGGGGAGGGGGTGGGACAGATAAGCAGCACCACAAGAGTAGGTTCTAGCATACTGTTAACCTGTCGAGACCTGAGGCCAAACATTCTCTTCTGTAAAATAGGCATAGTAAGTGACAATGCCTGCTCCCTTTTAATCTTTTGCAAGGATTCTGCAAGGATTCCTTTTAATCTTTTGCCAGGCTCTGTCTGAGCCCAGAGTAAGGGCTCAACTGGCCTAAGCAGAATGAAGAGGCTGACCAGTAGGCAAATTTCCTCCTGTCTCCTCCCCACACACACACACACATACCCGCCCTCCCATCTAGATGAGGACTAAAGAAAGGAAGATGGAAGGCCCTGTAATTGAGAGAGCGAGCGGGGATGGCATTTAGTAAAGGTGGGGAAACAAGAGGATGTTGCCCCTCCCTCTCACAAGTCAGAAAAATTAGCCAATCAGCAGCAAGCAATCATTGAAACCTTGTTCACTAAGAGAGACAAAGAAGCAAAATTCATTCCAAGTTAAACAGACACCAATAAAAAAGAATCAGACTGAAAAAAAAAAAGAACGATAAATAAGTTACCCTTTCTTATTCCCATCAACTAAAGCCAAACAAGAACAACTTCTAGAAGGCGGCGGTTAGGGTTGTAAGGAAACGCAGGCAGTCAGTCCTAAACACAATGCCTAACCCAGTACCCAGGCACTCACTGCCTCTGGCCAAGGCAGACCCAGACAGCCCCTTTCTCAGGATCAGGGAGGTAGCCAGCACCCAGGTCTTGGTGTTTTGACCTTAAGTCACTCAATTCCCAAAACAACCTTCAAAAGACCCACATTCCAAATTCACGAGCAAAAAGCTCCGGGTGGCTGGGTGACTCAACCAGGGTCACAGGGATAGCAAGTGGCTGAGCTGGGACCCACACTCAATCTGTCTGGTTTCAAAGCCTCCAATGGCAAAAAAAAAAAAGACAAAACTGACAGACCCAGAGGGGAGAGAGGGATCTATACTGGAGTCATGACTAATTACAAGAAAATGTAATAATTACCAGCTGATCCAGTCTAAAGCCCAGATTTCAAAGGATTGAGTAGTCTTTGATGACTTTTTTTTTTCTTTTAAGAGCATTTGTGGGTTCACAGAAAAATCAAGCAGAAAGTACAGAGTTCCTGGATAGCCTCCTCTCACACAGCTGTCCCTACTATCAACATCTTGCATTACTGTGCTACCTTTGCTACAACTGATTAAACAATATTATTATAATTATGCTATCAACTTTAGCCCACTGTTTACATTAGGGTTCACTCTTTGTGTTGTACAGTTCTACGTGTCTTTTTTGATAAAATACACAATCTGAAATTTCTCTTGTTATTGCTTTTAAAACATATAATTCAATGCTGTTAATTATAATCCATTGGTGTTAATTATTCACAAGGTTGTACCTCCATCGCCATCATCCATTTCCACAACTTTTCTATCACCCAAACAGAAACTCTGTACTAATTAATTAAACTTTGACTCCACATTCACCTCCCCAACCAGTCCTAGTAACCTGTATTCCAGTTTCTGACTTTATGAATGTACATATGCAACTCATTTCATATAACTGAGATCATACAGTATTTGTTCTTTAGTGTCTGGCTTACTTCACTCAACATGATGCCTTCAAAGTTGAGCTACGTTATCTTATGCATCAGAACTTCATTTCTTTTTATGGACAATAATATTCCACTGTTTGTATATATCACGTTTTGTTTATCCATTCATCTGCTGAGGACACTTAGGTTGCTTCCACCTTTTTGCAACTGGGAATAACGTCACTATGAACACCAGTGTGCAAATATCATTTTGAGTCCCTGCTTTTACTTCTCTGGGTACACATCAAGTAGTGGGATTGCTGGATCATAATGGAAATTCTATACTTAATCATCCAGGGAATCACCAAATTGTTTTTTTTCCACAGAGGCTGCATTTTATATTTCCATCCACAACAAGTGTTCCTATTTCTCTACATTCTCTCCAAAACTTGCAGTTTTCCTTTTTTTTAAGAGTGGCCATACAATAAGGTCAAGTGGCGACAATAGGTATTTCACTCTGGTTTGATTTACATTTTCCTGAAGACTAATAAGGTTGAGCATATTTTCATGTATTTATTGGCCATGTGCATAATCTTCTTTGGTGAAATGTCTATTCACATCTTTTTCCCGGTTTTTAAGTTGGGTTGTTTTACTAGCATGTAGGAGTTCCTCACATGTTCAGCTATTAAACGCCTGTCAGATATATGGTTTCCAAGTATTTTTTCTCATTCAGTAGGTTGTCTTTTTACTTTCTTGATAAAGTCCTTTAATGTATAAAGATTTTAATTTTGATGAAGTTCAGAAAAATATGTTCTTAAATCTAATCTCCTCCTGCAGGTGCAAACCCATTTTAGTTGGATTTTTTTGATGAGGTTATTTCAGTTAAGATGTGTCCTACCTCAATTAGGACCTTCATCCTATTATTAGAGTCTTTTTATATAAACAGAATGAATTCAAACATGAAAGACAGAAAGTCACAGGAAGCAAGAATCTGAAATCAACAACATGGTATTTGCTTCAGCAGCCTAGGAAACTAAACAGCACCCCTGTCAAGTATCAATGGAACAAGGGTGTAAAGCTTTATTTCTGAACTCTCAATTCACTTCCATTTTTCTATATGACTGTCCTTGTGCTACTACCATGCTGTTTTAATTACTGTAGATCTGTAATAAGTTTTTAAATGAAGAGCTTTATTCTTTTTTCATGATGGTTTTGACTATTCAAGGCTACTTACCTATCCATATGAATTTCATGATTGGTCTTCCCATTTCTTTGAAGTCTGTTGGAATTTATATTAGAATTACACTGAACCTGTATATTGCTTTGGATAGAACTGATATCTAAACAATGTTCAGTTTTCTAATCCATGAATACAGAATGCCCTTCTTTTTATTTAGATCTTCTTTCATTTCTTACAGCAATCTTTTGTGATTTCCCATGTACAAGTCCTTTATACCCCAAGTGCTCTAGTTTGCTCGCTCCTAGAATGCAATATACCAGAAACAGAACAGCTTTTAAAGAGGAATTTAATAAGTTGCTAGTTTACAGTTCTAAGACTGTGAAACTGTCCAAATTAAAACAAGTCTATAGAAATGTATGTCCAAGCTAAGACATCCAGGTAAAGATACTTTAGTTCAAGAAGGCTGATGATGTTCAGCGTTATCTCTCTCAGCTGGAAGGGCACATGGCAAACATGGCGGCATCTGCTAGCTTTCTCTGCAGGCCCCTTGCTTCATGAAGCTCCCCAGGAGGTATTTTCCTTCTTCATCTACAAAGGTCGCTGGCTGGTAGACGCTGTGGTTCTCTCATCCTTCTGTCATGGTTCTGAGGCTTGCTCCTCATGCTCAAAAGGAACTCTTTTCAAAATGTTTCCTCTTTTATAGGATTCCTGTAACTAATCAAGACTCATGTAGAATGGGTGGAGACAATGTCTCCATCTAATCAAGTTTAATACCCACAACTGACTGAGTCACATCTCCGTGGAGATAACCTAACCAAGCTTCCAACCTATAGTGCTGAATAGGGATTAGAAGAAATGGTCGTTCCCACAAGATTGATTAGGATTAAAACAGGGTGTTTCTAGGGTATATAAATCCTTTCATCTTTCGTGATTTCCCATGTACAAGTCCTTTATACTCCCAGTTAAATTTATTCCTAGATATTAGATTCTTATAGCTGTGATTGTAAATGGAGTTTTCTTGATTTCCTCTTCAGATTGCTCATTAATAGTGTATAGAAACAAAACTGATTTTTGTGTTGATCTTGTGCCACACCACTTTGCTACCTGTATTCTAGTAGCTTTGATGCGGATATTTCAGGATTATCTCTATATAGATCATGTCACAATTGCAAACAGGGAAAGTTTTACTGCTTCTTTTCTAACTTGAATGCCTTTTATTTCTTTTTCTAGACTAATTGCTCTGGTTATAGCCTCCAGTACAATGCTGAATTACAGTAGTAACAGTAGGTATCCTTGTCTCATTCCTGATCTTAGGAGCAAAGCGTTGGGTCTTTCACCACTGAGTACAGTGTTAGCTGTGAGGTTTTCATATTGCCCTTTGTTATGTTAAGAATGTTTCCTTCTAGTCCTAGTTTCTATGTGTTTTATTCAGGAAGGGTATTGAATTTTGTCAGGTGCCTTTTCTGCGTCAACTTAGGTGACCACGTTAATTTTTTCTTTCATTCTATTAATGCGGTGTATAACATTAATTGGTTTTCTTATGTTCAACCACCTTAGTATACCTGCAAAAAATCCCACTTGATCATGGTGCATTGTTTTTTTTTTTAATACATTGTTGGACTCGATTTGCTAGTATTTTTGCTGAGGATTTCGACATCTGTATTCATAAGGGATTTTGATCTATAATTTTCTTTACTTGTGGTATCTTTATCTGAATTTGGTATGGGTCTGAGGCTGGACTCAGACTGAGTTGAGAAGTGTTTCCTCCTCTTGAATTTCTGGAAGAATTTAGAGTAACTTTGTTACTTTGAATGTTTGGTAGAATTCAGCAGTCTAGCTGTGTGGTCACAGGCTTTCCTTTGTTGGAAGGTTTTTGATGACAGGAAAGAGACTGAATCATTTTACAGGTCTGTTGCTATCTTCTATTTTGTCTGGAGTTAGTGTAAGTAGTTTGTGTGCTTTAGGAATTTGTCTATTTCATCTAGGTTGTCAGATTTACTGGCATACAATTGTTCATAGTAATCTCATATGACCCTTTTTATTTTTGTGCAGTCAATAGTCATGTCCCCCTTTTCATGCCTAATTTTAATTATTTGAACCTTCTTTTTTTCTGTCAGTCTGCTAAAGATTTGTCAATTTTATTGATCTTTTCAAAGAACCAACTTCTGGTTGCACTGATTCACTCTACAAGCATGCATAGTTTCATTGCGCTTTGCTCTACTGCCCCTCACAGATGTTGTGTTTCTTACAAATTGAAAGTTTGTGGCAGTCTTGTGTCAAGCATGTCTATCAGTGCCATTTTCCACCAGCATGTGCTCATTTCTTGCCTTAATTTTAATTAAGGCATGTCCACTGTATTTTTAGACAATGCTATTGCACACTTAACAGATTACACTATGGTGTAAATGTAACTTTTATGTGCACTGGGATACCAAAAAATCTGTGAAACTCACTTTAGTGTAATATTCACTTTACTACAGTGGTCTGAATATTTAACAGCATGTTGTTTAACTTCCATATATTGGTGGGTTTTCCAGTTCACCTTCTAACCAGTTATTAATTTTCAGCTTCATTTTACTGTGGTCAAACATGCTTTGTATAATTTCAATCTTTTTAAATTTACTGAGATTTATTCTGTGATCTAAGATACGGTCTATTCTGAAGAATGATCCCAAGTGTACCCGAGAATAACGTATATTCTGCTGAATATAATCTAATTTTGAGGAATTGCTATTTTTGAGTGTAAGTCCAAATAACTAGAAAGTGTCCTTGACAATTAAATATGAATGTATATAAGTACATGCAAACATTTTTCCTCGATGTTTCTTTTCATCAGAGAGCAATGTCAAATTGTTTGATGAGCTATCAAAATCTCCCTAAAAGTAAAATTAAGGCAGCCTGAGACGGTGGAATATTGTTCAGCCATAAAGTTATTGATGCTTGCTACCACATTATGAACCTTAAAAATGTTAAGCCATACAGAAAAGGTCACATATTGTATGATTCCATTTATATGATATATCCAGAAAAGGTAAATTGATGGACAGAATGCAGACTGGTGGCTGCCAGGGGCTGATGGGAACAGGAACAGGGAGTGATTGCTTACTGGGTACAGGTTTTCTTCGGGGATGATGAAAATGTTCTGAAACTAGACCCAAGTGGTGGTTGCACAATGCTGCTCTGAACTGTTCCCCTTAAAATGGTTAACTTTATGTTACATCAATTTCACCTAAAATTTTTTTTTAATAGCCTAAGCCAGTGTTGCTCTAAAGTATGATCCTTGGGCAACTGGCCTCAGACTCTACCCAGAAGCTACATTCACAGCAGATCTACCCAAACACTACCAAGGGGCAGCACCTGGAAATCTGCATTCTGAGTAGATGCCCCTGGTGATTACTTCTGAAAACCACTAGACGGGGGCCCAGTCCCTCCTACATATGTTCTAAGTAACAAGCCCACCTAGAGGTCAGTCAGTGGCTCAAAGGATTTTCTATAGGGAAAAGCTGGGATTTCACCTCAAATTTTCAATTGTCTACTGGACAGCTCCAACAGGAAATCCCTGAGGGGCCAGAGTCCACATGCCCCAAACACTGCCCTCTCCCTTCCTGAGGGTTGCTCAGTGACTAACATCATTCTCTTCTTCGAACCCTGCTGCCAAGCATGGAAAGTCCTCCTTGCTCCCTACAGTCAGTTTACTGCAAGTGTTGCCTTTCTGTTCTAGAAGCTTCCATTTTCCATGAACATGAACTCTCAGGCACACCCTTCTCTGGGTTCTCATTACCTCTTTTCAACAGTTCTGGTACCACAGGACAGTCAGCTGGGTTCAAATCCTGGCTTGACTAGGTTACTCTGCACCGTTTCCTCACCTGCAGAATGAGGATGACAACAGGACCTAACAAAAAGATTTTCGTGAAGATTACATGAGTTCATGTAAATGCAAAATAAAAGGTATTCAGCGGACACTAGATCTCTTTCAGCTCAGGCCTCAAACATCATTTCTCACCTGACCTACTTCAAAAGCCTCATAACAGGTAACCCCGCTGCCCATCTGTCTCCACTATAGTCTTCCCTGCACGCCATCACTGTCAAAGCTTTTACCCAGGACGCAGATCTGATTACATCATCACCCAGCTTAAAAACCTTCAACAGAGATCACTTGCTTACAGGATTGAGGACACACTTCTTAGCCTGGCATGCAAAACCCTTTGCAATCTGTCTCCTTTCTTCCTGCCACTGTACTCAAATGCTAAGCATCGGCTGTTCTATACTCAAAATATGACGTGTACTCTCACGCCTCCCAGGCCCTGCTCCTTGTGTTCCTTCATACAGAAGGTACCTCAACCTCTTCCCCACCTGGCTAAGTCCTGCATACCCTTCAGCTATTCTGTGAAAGCTTCCCCAACCAACAGCAGCTCTTTTCCTTCCTCCTTTGCTCTCCAAATATACATCTGTCTCCCTAACACCTTCCAGTTTTACTGTGAGTGTGTGTGCTGGTCTCCTCAGACTCAGATATATACTGGGCCTCAAACTTTAAAAGCCAAAATGACAGCCCTCAAGAACTACTTGTTGGAAAAAGGAATGCAAAATCTCTGCCACCCTTTGACAAAAGAAAAGTTTCTAATTTGTCAAACAGTTAACACCTTCACGGTAACTTTATTTCTTAACCTTTTTTATTGTATAATATAACACATATACAAAGCAAAGAAAGAAAAAAGAATAGTTTTCAAAGCACTCTTCAACAGTAGTTACAGGACAGATCCTAGATTTTTCCTTCTAGCTGCTTCAGAATATAGGAGGCTGGAAGGAATAAATATTTTTTTATCATCACAATCAACTTTTGTGTGGGCGTGTGTGAAAAATAATATATATACAAAAAAAGAAAGCACAACAATTAGTTGTAGAAGAACTAATTTTTAGAGGTAACTTTTTAACCTCTAAAAACCACAGGATATATTAGTTGAACAAGAGACTTCCTAATGAAAGCAGGAAAGAAAAAAAAAAAGCCCTGTGAAATCCACTAGATTAGATCTCTATGCTACCTCTCTAGAAATGGCACCCCTTCATTTTACCCTAACGGGAGAGGGAAATCATGCCCTTAGATGCCACCATCTTGTTTCCACATGGCTTGACTTATGCTATGTTGAGTTAGTTTCAGAGATCCCTCCTGCTTAAAACATTTCAAAAAGGAAGGAATAAACAAAACTAGTACTTAATGGTAGAAAAGTTAAGTGTAAGATGTTCAAGTCCAGGTCAGCTTGAGTGTCTTTAGGCAATCAAGCTGATCCCTAGAGAAGAGATGCCACAAGGGCAAGGACTAGTGTGAGCCCTTGTCTTACAGGGAGACCTTTCCTTGTACAAGCCAGTTGTGAAGACTTGGAGATAGCTGACAGAAGAGAACCCTTCTTGTTTCACCCAGAAATGTCAAGAATGCAAGGCCCATAAACTTCCATTTAAGCAGCCCCTCAAACTGTTTCTAGACTTTTGTTCAAAACTTAGGACATGTGCCAGTTTGAAACTGTCATGTACCCCAGAAAAGCCATGTTCTTTAATACGCATTCAGTATTGCTTGCTGGGATCATTTTTATTGTTTCCATGGAGATGTGACCCACCCAACTGTGGGTGGTAACTTTAGATTAGATGGTTTCCATGGAGACGTATCTTCACCCATTCAAAGTGGGGTTTCTTACTGGAGCCCTTTAAGAGGAAACCACTTTGGAAAAAGTTTGAGTGCTCACATGGACATGGAGCCTTTGGACATGGAGACAGAAATGCCCCTGAGAAAGCCTTATGAAATGAGAAAAGAAAGCTAGCAGACGTCACCATCTGCCTTCCTAGCTAACAGAGGTATCCTGAACCCACTGGCCTTTCCTGATTCAAGGTTATCTTTCCCTGGATGCCTTAGTTTGGACATTTTTGCTACCTCAGAACTGTACACTTGCAACTTAATAAAGTCCCCTTTTTAAAAGCTATTCCATTTCTGGCATATTGCATTCCAGCAGTTTTAGCCAACTAAAACATGATATATTATGTGTATTTTTCCCCCTGCCTTTTTACTTTACTATTATGGAAAATTAAACATACCCAAAAGTAAAGAATACTATAATAAATGTCCCCTCACATATCACTCAACTGAAACAATTTTCAACATTCTACTACTCTTGTTTTAGGTATTCTACTCTTCAAATTTTCTTTTACTGGAATATATATATATTTTTTATATGCTGTATGGCAGGGTCGCATTTCATTCTTTTTCCAAGTGAGCATCCCATTATCACAGCACCATTTGTTGAATTTTTTGTTGTTGTTTGTTTTTGTTGGTTTCTTTTTTGTTTTGTTTGTTTTGGAAAGTGCATGGGCCAGGAATCAAACCTGGGTCTCTCACACGACAGGCAAAAATTCTACCACTAAACTACCTTTGCACCCCCTGGAATGTTTTAAGGCAAATTCCATAAATCATGTCATTTTACCTATATATATATATAATTTCAGTATGTACACTGAACTCAAAGAATATTTAAACTACCAAACAACTATTAGTACTATTATCACTTCTCTTTGCCAATCTAACACTCAATCCATATTCATATTTTCCCCACAGTCTCAAAGATGCCTTTTTATAATTTGCTTTTTTTTTTTAAGGTCCACAAATTCCAATTTGCTGATATTACCTCTCAGTTTTTTTTTTTTTTGGTTGGTCAAAATATTTTGTTTACATTTTTTTCTTTTAAACACAAACACCCCACTATCCACCCTCCTGCATTCCCACCTCCCACAGTAACCTCTACTCTACTTTCTATTTCTGCAATTTTATTATTTCTCGTCATCTCTTATGAGTGTTATCATACAGTTTTTGTCCTTATATGTCTTATTTCATTGGACATAATGTTTTTAAGGTTCTTTCACATTGCAGTACATCTCATAACCTCATTTTTTTCTTATGGCTGAATAATATTCCATTGTGTGCAGGCACAACATTTCATTCATCCATTCATTTACTGATGGAGACTTGGGTTGTTACCAGCTTCTGGCTATTATGCATAATGCTGCTGTAAATACTGCTGTCCAAATACTTGTTTGAAACCCTGCATTCACTTTCTTTGGATGTATACCTAGAATTGGGACTGCTGGGTCAAATAGTAGTCCTATATTTAATTTTTTTTAGGAATGGCCATTTTGTGCTTCATAGTGACTGAACCCTTTACATTTCCATCAAAAACGCACTAGTGTTCCAATTTCTCTACATCTTCTCCAACCTTATTTCCTTTTTTTTAATAACCACCATATATTATTAGCTTGTAAGCTGCTGAATGCAATATACCAGAAACTGAATAGCTTCTAAAAAAGGGAATTCATTAAGTTACAAGTTTACAATTCTAAGCCTATAAAAATGTTCACACTAAAGCATCCAAGGAAAAACACCTTAATTCAAGAAAGGCCAATACATCTGGAACACCTGTGTCAGTTGGGAAGTTACAGGGCTAGCACCCGCTGGTCCCTTGCTCCTGGGTTCCACTGCTTTCAGCCTCTGATCCATGGGGGTTCCTCACTTTGCTTCTCCAGGGCCGACTTTTCATCTCTCGGTTTCCCTTGGCTCTCTCCATGTTCTGCCTTGCTTAATATCTCATGGCAACATCTGCTGGGCTCCAAGCATCCCCAAACATCTGTCTCAGCTCTGCTCTGACTGTGGGCTATGAGGTTTCTCTAAAATGTTTCCCCCTTTTAAGGAGTTCAATAAACTAATCAAGACCCACCCTGAATGGGCACAGTCACATCTCCATCTAATCAAAAGGTCACACCCACAATTGGGCTGTGAAGATAATCTAATCAAAAGTTTCACACTATAATGTTGAACCAGGATTAAAAGAAATGGCTGCCCCCACAACATTGACTCAAGATAAAAACAGGGCTTTTCTGGGGTACATAATACCTTCAAACCAGCAGTGGAGTTCTAATTTCTCCACATCTTCTCTAACCTTATTTATCATTTTTTTTACTAACAGCCATCCTTGTGGTATGAAGTAGTATCTCCTTGCAGTTTTAATTTATATGTCTCTAATGGCTAATGAAGCTAGGCACCTTTTCATGTATTTATGGGCCATCTGTATATCTTCTGTGGAAAAATGTCTGTTCAAGTCCTTTGCCCATTTTTTAATTGGAGCCCTCACAATTCCATATAAATTTGAGGATTGGTTTTCCCCTTTCTGCCAAAAAAACAAAAGACTGCTAGAAACTTAGGCTCTGAGAGAAACTGAGGATCTGCCAGACTAGAAAACACGCACAGAAGGAAGGACGAGAAAAAAAAAAAGAAAATACACCAGCATTCATTTTCCAGATGGACGCTGGTAGGAGGCTGGAAATGTGCTGCCCAGAGGGCTGAAACTCAGGTCAGGTTCCATACTGACCCCTTAGGGGCCCCCATCAACCTCCACTTTCACAGGAAGAGGCTTCCTCTGCCAGCCCTGGTCCCAACCAGCTGCCCTAGAAGTTGGCCATGTTACCATAGCTGCTGCCACTGCCACTGCCACTACTGTGCGGCTAAGCAATAGACGCTGGTCACTGCTTCCTGTTTCCACTTACAAAAGCTGAACTCTCTGCAGCCTCTCACCTCCTCTGGTACTTCTGTAGTTGTTCTAAATGTCCACTCTGGTTTCAGGGTCATCTCAATTAATTTTCCAGCCTCTCTTTCCAGCCTTTTCATTTTTCTAGTGAAGGGAGTGATTTGGCACTTGTGCTCTACCCTAATTCTACCTTTACATGGATCTTAAACAGGGCTAGGGCATGAAGCCACTAAGAATTGCCCTCTTCCTGACCCTTCTAATGATCTGAAGCCTTGGGATGTTTCTCCTCTCTAAGGAAGCCTGCTCTCCTATAGTTGGAAATAACACAGTTTATAAACAAACAGTCAGGTATGATTTCAGTGTGGTGCTCTAGACTAACTAGCTAAATAAAATAAAGCTTATGGTTCTAAACCACACTGGAGCAAAACACTACTAAAGTCTATGGAACTTCTCAGGTTCTCACAATCTCAGTAAATAAATGGACTTTTTAAATAAAGATTTCCATTAAAACTAGACAATTTATTAGCAATACCAGAAGCCAATAATAAAATACCTTCATTTCTATGGTTTCTTCTTTATAAATTACCATCTAAAACTGTCCCATCTGTTTGTTCAAAACATTTAGTATAAGCATTTAAATGTCTTAATATAAGTAACTATACAAATTACCTTGAAATCAAAATCTAGCCATCTATAAAAACTGCCTTAACTGAGCCCTCAGTCTTGGGGTTTGTTCATATGAAACTTAACCCCACAAAGGATAGGTCAAGTCTACTTAAAATTTAGGCCTAAGAGTCACCCCCAAGAGAGCCTCTTTTGTTGCTCAGATGTCCTCTCTCTGCAGCCAACACAATGAGCAGTCTCACCACCCTACCCCTCTCTATGTGAGACATGACTCCCAGGGGTGTGGACCTTCCTGGCAACATGGGACAGAAATCTTGGAATGAACGGAGACTCAGCATCAAGGGATTGAGAAAAACCCTAGAATGCGCTGAGACTTAGCATCAAGGGATTGAGAAAACCTTCTCTGCCAAAAGGGGGAAGAGGGAAATGAGACAAAGTGTCAACGGCTGAGAAATTCCAAACAGAATCGAGAGTCTATCCTGGAGGTTATTCTTATGCATCAAGTAGATATCATATTGTTATTCAAGATGTAATGGAGAGGCTGGAGGGAACCGCCTGAAAATAGAGAGCTGTGTTCCAGTAGCCATGTTTCTTGAGGGTGACTGAATAATGATACAGCTGTCACAGCTGTGTGATTGTGAAAACCTTGTGTCTGATGCTCCTTTTATCTACTTTGTCAACAGACAAGTAGAACATATGGAATAAAAATAAATAATAGGGGGAACAAATGCTAAAATAAATTTAGTTGGAAATGCCAGTGATCAATGAAAGCGAGGGGTAAGGGGTACGGTAGGTATAATCTTTTTTTTTTTCTTTCCTGTGTTTGTTTTATTTCTTTTTCTGAATTAATGCAAATGTTCTAAGAAATGATGAATATGCAACTATGATGATATTGTGAATTACTGATTATATATGTTGTTGCTTTATTTTGTTTCTTAATTTTTTTATTTAATAAATGAATTTTTTTTAAAACTGCCTTAATTTTTAAAACACTGACCTACCGCTCAAATTGAAACTTCCAATTTAACACTGATCCAGAAAAGTTGAATTTTTAAAATAAACTTATTTACCAGACTATGATAAGAGAAAAAGGGTGAAGAAGACCTTTTCTGGGCCCCTATGAGCCAAGCACAGTGCTAAACTCTATACTGACTTACATAAACTGTTCTTTAGTCTTGACAGGAACCATACAGAACAGGAATTACTGCCCCCATTTTACAGACAAAGAACAAAGGTGAAGTAAATTGCCCAGAGCCACATACAAAACCAAGGTTCATCTGGCTTCAAGGATCATGTTTTTTTCATTAATATCATTTACAGTATTTTAAAAAGGGAGGAAGCAGAATAAGGAGTGTATATGTACATTTTTAGTGTACTATAAGTACCTCCTCTGTCCAAGGCACCTTATTATTCACAACAGGCAAGTTTTAGCATATAAAACGGCGTCCCTGCCCTCTAAGGGATTAAATACACAAGGTTCTGGGAATTGCCTGTGATCACCACCACTCATCAAACAAAAGCTATTTTATATATACCATGCTATACTTCATTTAGACACACAAAATTCCTTTAAGTTTAATTTTTTCCAGACACAACAAACACTTGGAAGCAAATCAAGGGGAAAACGTAAATAGCAAATTAAGTTAGCAAAGTCTGCTATCACTGTAACTTTTACTAACATGTCTGATTTTCCAAGACAATGTACATATAAAATTATCACCCTGAGGATGTACTTAAATTTATAGCTATACTACAAACTGGCATAATCATTTATTAGAATAGCATTCTGTTAAAAAACTTATGAAGTAAAGGTTGAATTAATGCATATTCCCAAACTAATATACTTAATAAATCGATAGAACAGCATTTAATCATTACAACTCAGATGCCCTGTCATTCTGAATAAAATTCAACTACCAATTATGTTTTAACACTGAAGCCATTTTACCAAAGAGGCATATGGTTTGTAAGTCCTAAGATATGCTGAAAACTTATGTCCATTTATCCAAGCTAACTATTTCAAATACTGCTTTGTTTCCAACCATAGCTGGAATACATTCAACTTGAATTCCCTTGATATACAAATGAAACTAATTTCTAACAAACTCTAAGCCATTATTTCATTATATTTAAAAAAAGAAAGAAAGAAAAAAAAGCTACTCTTCATGAATTGCTAAACTTAAATTCCTATACCAAAGTAACAGGGGAAAAGCATATCCTAGGATGTATTCTGCCAAAAATATTTAACCTGAATCTAATCCTGCCTTTAGACCTAACCTCCAGTTTGTAGGAAATACAGGGTACAAAGGAGGAAGGTAAATACCACCACAAGGAAACAAATTTTAAAATATGGGGCATTCTGTAAGATAGGGACTGGGGAGGAGGGAAGAAGAGAGTATTTTTCTACATTTAAAAAGACTGAAGAGGGCGGGCCGCGGTGGCTCAGCGGGCAAAGTGCTTGCCTGCCATGCCGGAGGACCTCGGTTCGATTCCCGGCCCCAGCCCATGTAAAAAACAAACAAACAAACAAAATACAATAAAACAAGAAAATGTTTAAAGATGTTTCCCTTTCTTCCTTCCTTCCTTCCTTCTCTCTGTCTTTCCTTCCCTTCCTCCCTCTTTAAAAAAAAAAAAAAAAAAAAAAAAAAAAAGACTAAAGAGACAAAAAATATATATATCATACAGTACAATATGTGAAGTTGATCGAGTCCTGGTTCCAAAATATAAAAATGGTAACAAATGATATTTATGAGGCAATGATATGAAATTAAATCATTGTTAATGTCATTATCAGTAATAATGGCACAGTGATTATGTGTTCTTGGTTTTTAAGTCCTTAGTTAGAAATACATACAAAAACCTTTCTGGTGCAATTACATGATATCTGGGATTTGCTTTCAACATTTCAGTAATTAACCCAAAAACATTGTTTTTTTGGTCACAAGATGCTTTACTAAAACTTTTCTATAATTCATGAGTTTGTGAAATATAGAATACTCTCTTTTCTTTCACTTCAAGGAGATTCAGAGTGCACATTATAACTAAATGTGTTCAAAGTCCTGCGGTCAAAAACAAAATACCTGATTTGCTTTGATTAGATCAAATTTTCCCACTTATTTGACCACAGAATCCTTTTTTCCTGTATAACATCTATTAATTTCTTGAAAATCAGTTTCCCATGGAACCCACTTTGGAAATTGCTCCTTTACTTAGATACACCACTTCGAATTAAGGCTCTCTTAAGTCACATGCTTCAAGAACCCCTAATGATAAGAATTTCATAAACGCCTCTACTTTCAATTTAGGAGGCACTTCTTTCTGTGAATTTTGCATTTATAAATAATCATATATTTACTTTTTAAATCAACATGTGTTAGTCTATAGTTCAGATTCTTCCTGTAACATGAAATTCTCATTTCAAAATTTACCTCAAAAGGTATCAAATTTTACTTATTCAAATCCATTGCCTTGGAAATCTACAATGGAACAGATTTCAAATTACTCCAAGGTATCAAGCCACACCTTTTCTCTTTCAAAGCCATGCTGACACATTTCTAAAATTTTCCAAACCTCCAGAAAGAACACTTGAAATAAACTAGTAGATTCACAATAACAACAACAAAATCTGAACTCAAACCCCTTAGGACATCTTAGGTACACATAAAGGTTTCCAATACATTTACTTCTACTGCCCCCCACCCTTCCGACTTCCATCTTTATGCACTAGAAGCCATCCTATCTCTTTTATATACAAGTTCTCTGGGTATTTTTTTCTTTTATTTTTTTATTTTGATCATTCCATTCTACATATATAATCAATAATTCACAATATCATCACATAGCTGCATATTCTACATCATGATCATTTCTTGGAACATTTGCATCTATTCAGAAAAAGAAACAAAAGGAAAACAGAAAAAAATTTATACACACCATACCCCTTACTCCTCCCTTTCATTGTTCCCTAGCATTTCAAACTAAATTTATTTTAACATCTGTTCACCTATTACTTATTTTAATTCCGTATGTTCTACTCATGTGTTGACAAGGTAGGTAAAAGGAGCATCAGACACAAGGTTTTCACCATCACACAGTCACATTGTAAAAGCTATATCATTATTCAATTATCTTCAAGAAACATGGCTACTGGAACACAGCTCTACATTTTCAGGCAGTTCCCTCCAGCCTCTCCAGTTACATCTTGTATAACAAAGTGATATCTACTTAATGCATAAGAATAACTTCCAGGATAACCTCTAGACTCTGTTTGGAATCTCTCGACCATTGACACTTTGTCTCATTTCACTCTTCCCCCTTTTGGTCGAGAAGTTTTTCTCAATCCCTTGATGCTGAGTCTCAGCTCATTCTAGGATTTCTGTCCCACGTTGCCAGAAAGGTCCACACCCATAGGAGTCATATCCCACGTAGACAGGGGGAGGGTGGTGAGTTTGCCTGTTGTGTAGGCTGGAGAGAGAGGCCACATCTGAGCAACAAAAGAGGTTCTCTTGGGAGTGGCTCTTAAGTCTAATTTTAAGTAGGCTTGACCTATATTTTGTGGGGTTAAGTTTCATATGAACAAACCCCAAGACTGGGGGCTCATTCTCTGGGTATATGAACCACTAGATCCCAAGACAGATTCACCTTATCATGAATTCTACCTACTCCATGGCCAGAAATTTTATGGTAAATTTTCAACTAATAGCATTTGAGGAAAATTATACCCTAGTCCATGAGCTTCCACACTTAAAGGCTCACTGGAAATTCACTTAAAAGAAAACAAGAATGGCTAACAAAGAAATCTGAGCGCTAAGTCACTGCTAAAGGGAAACAACCAAATTTGATGCCTCTCTCACATCTGGGAAGCAATTTACAACATTCAAATCACTTCCACATACAGCTGTCATTTAACCCTCAAAACCCTAGGGAGATGTCTGTTTTTTATCATTATAGCATACATCTAATATGGTTCAACTTTAGACAACTGGTCAACCTTTAACTTTCCATTCCATTGCAGAAATACCTGCATAGATAACTCAATTTAGCTGAGCAGACTAACATCCATCACTTCCCAACCCCCTAACAGGGATGCTCAGTCCAGATTCAACCATTGGGAATCTTCCGTAATTTTGCTTGGTGGTACCTACAGATGCCTAACTAGATCTTCAGGTGTCTCATCCCTGAAGCTTTTCCTGCTGCTCCGCAAGGGAAAAAAGTCTCCTTTAAACATACCATACCTACCCAGAATACACAGTCATGTTTCTGTACCATCATCCCATGCAGCACCCTATTGTGAACACATCAGTGTTCTCAAATAAAAAGAACAACATGTAACTGTAGGCAACAGATGTAAGAGCAGATAAAACAGCTTCAGAAAAAGCTATTTTGTCCATGTGAGCTCCCTGGCTGAAGATCACTCATGTACACATGGAATGCTCTACCTTCCTGAAGTTGCAGAGGGCTGGAGATGAGAGAACCTTACAAAGGTAACTGGCACATATGGCTTTTTAACAACTGTGAGTTCTGTGCTTGGCTCCCCTTCTTCAAGAAGGGAAGGCAAGGCATATAAAAATAAAAAAAGAAATGAAAAAGAAAGCAACTAAAGAGACAATGACAATTAAATGCAATACATGATCCTGGAATGTATTTAACACTGAAGAAGAAAAGTTACAAAAGGACATTATTGGGACATATGGGGAAAAAATGGAATATAAACCGTAAGCTTTACATCTATGTTAAAGTTCTTGAGCTTGATAACTGTGCTTAAGGTAGTTAAGTGACTGTACTTATTCTTAGGAAATGCAGTTTGAAGTAGTATGTGTTCAAGGAGAATGATGTCATTGTCTCTCAAATGTTTAGAAAATATATTGAGAGACAGATAATAGATAAGTGGATTAATAGAGAGAGAGAGAATGATAGAGCAAATGTGGCAAAAGATTAAAATGGGAGGATCTGGGTATCTGTGGAGGTGATTTATTTTAGAGTTTTGCTGTTGCGTGCTGCATTATTTCTGCAACTGTCTTGTAAGTTTGAAATTATTTCAAAACTAAAAGTTTGAGAAAAAAAATGACTAAGGTAAGGCAGGAGCCCCACCACCAAGAAGCCTAGAATCTATAGTCACAACAAACAGGTAAACAGCTTAATAAAAGTCAAAAGGAGAAAAGCATCGTAACAAACATACCAGCAATGGGCTATACGGATTACAAGGAAGGAGCCGTTTCAATGTGGAAGGATGAGAAATAAGTAAAAGGTTCACAAGGAAGTAGTAGTGATTCTAGCTAGGCCTTGAAGGGCAATTAAAAATGTCAGTGGTAGTGGCAGGAAGGGGTGAACAGCTTCATCACAGGTAAAACTGAAAGAAAGCATGTGACAGTCAGGAAATGGACAGGAACTCAGTGGCATCAGAAATACAACTTTCCTTTCCAGACAGTGGGTCTGGAAAGGAAAGTTAGGGACTAGATGACAGTGGATCGTGAAAGCTATAAGTAAAGGAGAATACGTACCACTATTATCTGCCCCCACATCAGCTGTGGTGCTTTCAACAAGTTAACAAAAGTACCCAACTGCAAGTGGCCTAAATTGTGGTCTTAAAACTTTTTTTTTTAAATATGGAACGCGTCACGAATTTGCGTGTCATCCTTGCGCAGGGGCCATGCTAATCTTCTCTGTATCGTTCCAATTTTAGTATATGTGCTGCCGAAGCGAGCACTCTTAAAACTTTTAATCATGCAACCCATTGCTTTAAAAAAATTTTTTTATTACAAATATACACTAACATGTTATAAATTATATATAATTTATGCATAATACAGTATATTTATGAACTATACATGTATACTCATGTAGTATATACATTATAAAATATCCATTAAAAACTTTTTAAAGAGAGATTCAAACAGTATTGTTAAATTCATTTTTATTTATTAATATAAATCATACCAATTTTTATGCCAACTTCTTGTCAAATTTGATTTGGAGTCATTTTCTAAACTTATAATACAGAATTTTCTTGTTCCTCTAAACCTACATGAATCTATTTCCTTTGTAAGAATCTTCTTTTTTAATAATGAGAGAAGTTGTGGACTTACAGAACAATCACAACTTAAAATACAGGATTCCTTTATACCACCCCCCCACCAAACACCCTGCACTGCTGTGGAACATTTGTTACAGTTTATTATAGCACATTTTTATAGTTGTACTATTGTAATGGGTTGTTTGTTTGTTTGTTTTTGTTTTACATAGGTAGGCACCAGGAAGCGAACCTGGGTCTCTGGCATGGCAGGCGGGAACTCTGCCTGCTGAGCCACCATGGCCTGCCCATAATTGTACTATTAATTGAAGTCCAGAGTTAAACTTAGGGTTCACTGTGCAGGACAGTTCCATGGATTTTTTTAAAAATTTTTATTCAGTTAACACATATACAATCTAACATTTCTACTTTTATCATATTCAGTATATATATTTCAATGTTGTTGCTGTGCTAACCATCCATTACCAAAAAAATTCCATCATTTCAAATAGAACCTTGGACATTTTAAGTCTTAACTTCCCATTCCTTATTTCCACCCTGTTCTCTGGTAACCTATATTCTAGATTCTATGAGCTTGCTTATTTTATTTTTATTTCAAAACAGCAGTATCACTGCCATGCTGGAGACCCAGGTTCGATTTGCCCATGCAAAAAAAAACAGTAGTATCATACAATGCAAGAATCTTTTTAAATCTTATCCATTCTGTTGGGGTCAGTTTAAATCCAGATAATAAAATCCACTTAAACTGACAGAGTTCACTAAAGCAAGAATAAGAATGAGGACATCATTCCCTCATTCTTATTCTTGGTGGAATCACCAATTCCACCAGGTTACAAGTTTCCACTCTTTCCTTAGGCTACCTCAAATAGCCTAAGTGACAGCAGACTTGTCAGCTATAGCAACCAGAATCAATGCATCTGTTAAATATTAGTAAAGCTTAATTTTTTTCTAGATAAAGTTCTAATATTTTCTTCTCTCCCCCTACTAGATGATCTAGTACACCACACTTTGGAAATCACTGTCTTAAACAATAAGGAAATTGTTTCTTCTCACATAATGAGACATCCTAAGTTAAGAGTGGTTCCAGGGGTGGTTAATCTAGCTGCCCAAAAAAGTCACTGTGCTCTTAGGCACCATCTGTCTTTGTATTCTGCAGTCCTCAGAGTGTGGACTCACTCTTTTCTGCTGACAAATTTATGCTTCCAATGTATCAGGATCCAACTGGTGCCACATACCTATCTGTAAACCAGTCACTGGCACAGAGAGGGCATTACTACAGTCGACCAGGCTTACGCGAGATTCACCACCTGGGACCAGGAACGATACCAGCTTACCTTGAAGCACAAGATCAACCATAATCTAACCAAACTCAGGGCTGTATTATCTAGCAATGTGGAAAATTATTATGGTAACAGCCCCCCCAACGAATCATGCAACCACCAGTGGCATGAGTGAGTGTAGGCCCAGGCAGAAGAACCAGCCAGATGAGCCCAGCTCCAGTTGCTGAATCCCAAGCAAATAAATGGTTGTTGGCTCAAGCCGCATGAAGAAAGTGGAACTAGGATGGGGAATGGCTGTTGCATGGGCAACAACAATCCTGGCCACAGCATTCTATGCGTGTATGATGGGGATGGGGGGGTAGAATAGTTTCATTTCCACAGATTTTTTTTTCCTCAATTCAAACATCTACTTCAGAGTCAACAAGCACTCAATAAACATTAATAATTGATGTAACTAATCCCAAGTAATTTAGAAGAAAGCATGGCAGAGAGAGGAGAGAATAATGGGTTACCTGGGAATAATGAACAGCTCCAATATTTAGCAGTAATTCAATACCCCGTAACACAAGGGCCTGTGTGAAGAGCAATTCAGATCTGCACGTGACCTCTCACCACTACAGGGTGAATATCATAAGAGCATTACAAATGTCATATCCTCTGCCATATTAAAGCTGTTGCTATACCCGCAATACCACTTTTGGAAATATACACTGCAGTAGACAGCTAGCTCTTTTTGTTTATTCAGCTCCTTCCCTCTTCTGTCAACAATAATCCCCTTCTTTGTGGGATACTTTGTCTCCCCAGTCCCACCCTTGGGGTCTAATGAGGACTGCCAACCACAACTTTACCTTGGCTGGCATCAAGCCTATCAGGGTTCTCCCCAAGGTTTTCCCAAAAGGGAACTAAGAGAAAAGAGGCTGTTTCTTGGTGATGTGAGATTTTGGAGCTACCAATAGCTCCAAAACTGCTTATGTGCCTATTTGCTGAACACTGTGCTAGGCGCTGATTATTTAAAGCATAAAGCATGTCTGAGCCGGAGGGCTCTGACAGCCTAAGAGATATTTCTTTCTAAACACACCTAAACATCAAAATGAGATGGCTTACACTCAACAGTCAGGCCTTCTCTCAATTCTGAAAATACATATTGCTATAAAATTCTGATAGATGTTTTTGTTTTTCTGAATTTGAATTTCTAAACAATATAGGTAATTAGGATTTTTTTCCACTGACTTTTGCCACTGACTACTTAGTTGTTATCCATTTAAACCTTAATATACAAAGACCATCTCTTAGGCCTGACATAACCAAGAGAAGGGAAAGGGTAGAAGTGGGAAAATGGAAGGAAAGAGAGGATCAATGCATTTAAAAAGTTTCAAACATTGGTGCTCTACTAAGTTTTTGTGTATCCTGGGAAAGAAGGATATTCTGAATTATTTTTCTATGCACAATAAATCTTTCATACTTTTTCTGAAAAAAAAAATGAGATGGATTAAATAAGTTATGGTAAGTTACGTAAAGGATTTACTAAGCAGTCATTACAACGGTGCCAAAGAAGAATGTTGTACCAACACAACAGGAAAAAAAGCCCATTACATAAGTATATACTATCCCTGAAAATGTACGAATACATTATATGCCCTCTTGTATGTACATTTTTCACAATTCTTCAAAAGCACATGTAAAATTGGATTCCATTTGGGCATGAGTATATATGCATGAAAAGGTCACAGTCAAGTGTGTCTTAGAGACTGCAGCAGCCCAGCACTCAGTCCCCACTCCCTGAGGTAACAACCCACTGCTCATGACAGATGTGTGACCCTTAGCTGTGTAGGTGGAGCGGGAAGGGGATGAGTCACTGAGGCTCTAGGCTACATGGCTGAACATCTACCTACAACTGCAACTGCAAGATTTTTACTAATAAATGCCCTCATGCTACTTGCAGAAATCTGTTAAAATCTAGGGACTATGAATTGCCATTCCTCTGCAACATTTTCTTACCCCAACACTTTTGTCTATGGGACTCTTCTTTCCAGAACGTTCTCCTTGATCACACACACCCACAGGAACTTCTATAGACAAGCCCCACCCTAAAAGGTGACCTCCATCAGTAATAGGTAAATCAAACCAGGGGATCCCCTTCCATTCAACACAAGACAATTCTCCAGAAGACCTTCTTAATCAAAAATCCCCCTATCTGCAAGTGAAATACTGCCCTCCTCCCTACATGGGACATGACATTCAGGAGTAAAGGTCTCCCTGGCAGTGTGGGAGATGACTCCCAGGGATGAGCCTGGCCCTGGCACCATGGGATCAACAATGCCATCCTGACCAAAATGGGAGAAAGAAGTATAACAAGTAAGGTATCCGTGGCTGAAAGAGTTCAAATAAAGTTCAGAGGTTACTGAACTGGGAATAATGAACAGCTCCAGTATTTAACAGTCATTAATATTTAGAGTGCATTAGAAGTCACTCTAATGCAAGCTTATGCAAGTTTCAGTTAGACATTGCTACCTATCATAGCTTGCCAAACCCCAACCAAAACTAGTCCTGCCAATCCTAAAGAACACCTAGGGCGTTATAAAAGATTCTATAAAGGTTCCATGCACTAGGATAGCTTTCCAGAAACCTACAACCTCCAGATGGGTCCCTGGACCAGCTAAGTCCTGACACCTAGAGGGCCCAGCCTCTCCAGAACATCAGATAGTTCCACACCCCATCCCATATTATAGACAGCCCCTTCCAACATGACAAAGTTAGAATGGGCATAGCCTAAGTACCCCTAAAGAGTGGGAGAAAGATCAAAGGTGATGGTAAAGTTACACAGAGAAAGCAGGGTTTAACAAACGAGTATGATTGCTTAATCATTATACTGATATTTCCTTTAGTCTCCAGTATCTTGGAGCAGCTAGAAGTAAAAACCTAAAATTGTGGAATTGTAACCCATACCAAACTCTGAACTCTGTTCTATAACTAACTGTTGCAATGTGCTTTGAAATTTTTTTGTATATATGTTATTTTTCACACAAAAAAAGAAAAAAAAAGTTAGAATGGGCATAACCCAAATATCCCTAAAGACTCAGAGAAGGATCAAAGGAGGAGGAGGAGGTTATAACAGAGAAGTCAGGGAATTAACAAATGAGTTAAGACTACTGAATCATTATACTGATATTTCTTTTAGTCTCCAGTGTTTGGAGCAGCTAGAAGAAAAAACCTGAAACTAAGGAACTATAACCCATACTAAAGGTTGAGATCTGTTCTACAATTACTTGCTAAAACGTACTTTGAAATTTATGGCTTTTTTGTACATACGTAATATTTCACAATGAAAATGTTAAAAAAAGATTCCCCCGATCATGCAAAATCCATTCTGATAATTAAAAAATAGCAGTCATTCTTCTCCTTTGCTGCTCTTGTCCCCTTCTAGTACACTAATAGCTAACTAAGTCTCTTAACTTTGTTAGCCAATACTGCTTCATAGTGCTTTCTCTCACATGGAAAGGGCAGCAATTTCCGGTTTAACTGTACCTCCTTCACAATCAGGCACTGAGTACAGACTGATATACACTCTTTTGGAGGTAAAAACTCCATTGCTTAATATGCTGAAAAGACAGCCCTCTGAGAATAGGTTTTAAAAGCTGAAGATGGACAAGTTGCTTAGACATAAGAGAGCCTATAGCTTAGCACATGATTTTATGTTAGAACCTTTTAGAGAAAATCCATACCAGCTTCTAGAATGAGTGTCAACATGCACTCAGTGCTGCTAAGTAGGCAAGCAGGACACAGGACAACATTTAGGGACATAGTAGTTAAAATAGGTCACCTGCAACCTACTACTGCTTTACTATTAAACCAATTGCATATTGAGCACAGAAAGTGTTTCAAAATCAAACTTATGCAGACATCAGTAGAAAGAGCCTAAAAATGATGACACCAAAAAAATGGTTATTTATCCAGGCTTAATAGCCTGGGTAGGCTGAGAGATGCCAAGATGAAAGGCAAATGATACGTTCATTTCTTTACTTTAAAAAAGAGATATAGACTTGAGAACTTATTTACTTAAGAATGCTATCTGAGTTACTAGTCAGATTATAAATCACACTATACCCTGAAGCTTACTTAATAAAAAGGAAGCTGAAAATAAACAAATGATTAGTTTGAGGTATGTGACTTCCTGAAACTCACTTGGGGAGAAAGTTTTATTACCTTTATTAGTGAACTGTTTTTAATCCCAGACATCAAAGCATAGACGTTAACCTTGGGGTTCTAAAACCAAAATAACCCTAAATAATACTGAGAAAGTGCCATATATTAACATTAGTCTGTTAGTTTGGGGGCAGTTCTCATGGCCACAATATCCTCATAAGAGGCTCCATGAACAAAGAAAGGTATGGGGGAGGAAGCAGGAAAAATAGAGAAGTTCAAGAATCCAACTCCACCATTTATAAATGATACTAGACAAACTGATCTAACTTTCCAGACATCAACTTACTTAGCTGAGGATTCAGGGATAAAATATATAAGTATACATTCTTACAACACTGGCTCTAGAATGCCTGCATTTCTCAAACTCTTGAGTCACAAAACTTTGGAGCTGAAAGACCCATTTTAAGGAAGATAAAGATGAGAAAAGCCGGAGTCCACAAAGGCTACAGAGCCTTGTACAAAGAACACTTCTGTAAAATTGGGAGAGGAGAAATCTATTTTTCCATCACTGAAACATGCACTTAAAAATAACCTACACACTAAAATAAGTCCTCTCCCTTCTGCTTTATTTTGCTTTTGTTAACTTTATTACTGTAATTTAACAATTAAACTGAAGTTTACAACAGGAATATAAAGAAAAAGTCATTTCTCTGCCTATGAAGTTCATGTCGCACTAGTAATCCAGAAAAAACCTTTACAATAGGGTTAGAAATGTCTAATGGGAACTGACGTAACCTTAACCTCCAGCTAGCTGTTAGACACCATTATAATATGGATTACATATATAATGATAATATGGATACTGGTTTTAAAGTTCCCTGGGAGATAAAGAATTAATCAACAACTCAGAAAAGGGTGTAGCCTAAAAATGGACAATTTAATCAAGATAACTCCATTGTCTCTAAAATTGTGCCTGCAATCACCTAAAAAGAAAAAAAACAAACACCGTGGCACCAAATAAATTGTATGTGGTTTAAAAGAGACAAATGTTCTTTTTTTCTACAGACTGTTATTGGAAGAAAAAAAACACTGACTATGACTCAGTTATGTTTTAGCTCCACATAAATTATAATTTGGACACGCTGGTGGTTAACTAAACCAAGAAAGCAGCAAAACCGGCGCTTCCAAGTTTCAGCCAAAGTAAAGCTGTGGCACCACAGCTGCAAGACATGAAATGTGACCTTAAATTTATTTCTAGACTTTCCTGCCTCCACTGAAAAGGATGACACTATTTCCCATCCCTTATTGTCAAATCACAACAATCCGGAAGCCTGGACCCGGTTCATGAGGCAGGTAACAGGAGCAACCCTAGGAGGAAACCCTGAAGGATGTCAGATACCATATTTCCTTTACTCCCACATATTTTTCACTTTAACACTGCCAGGATATATTTACAGTGCATTCTGGCTGACACTCCCTAAACATTCTGGCTGACACAAACTTTGTGGAAACTGGCATACTCTACGGATGGTCCCTTATGAGCTCTTTAAGTAGTTTAGATGAGTAAAACATTCAAACTACTACTATAATGAACACCTCTCAGCCACTCATAAATTCTTTCATTCCCAGCAATCTTAGAAGCAGCTGTTAAAATCCAGGAATCTCTTGTCTTCCTAATAGCAGATCTGAAATACCTCCAGGGCAGGCCAGAGAATCTTCACAAGGACTTTTTTTTTCTCCTTCCCCTCCCCGTCTCCTGTCCCAGAAGTGCCAGCCTGGCAGGAATAAAAGATGACCCAGGAAGGGAAAAAAAAAAAAAAAGATCTGATGAAAGCACAGATGCAGACTCCCTTCATTCCCACTACAGAGAAATACCTCCAGCGCCAACTAACCAGGTTTCTCCCTTCCTTTCCTCCCCCACTCCATAAGCAACCCCTCCCCACATATATTAACTTCTGCAGTCTGGTGTGTGTCTGGCATTTCCAGAGTTAACGACCTCGGCAGTTCTGAGACCTTTTCTCAAAGATTCTGAACCAGGCACTTCCTTTCCACGGCAGAGTTGAAGTCCCCCCGGGACGGCGCTGCTCGTGGGGTCAAGTTCAAGATGAAGGTGCCCTCCTACCCTCCCCAGGGCAGACTCCAGCTGGGACGAGCGTTCTCTTCAGGCAAGGAGATCTGGAGCTGCGAAAAGTGGACCGGAGGGGGAAGGGAGAGGAAGAATGTCGCCGTCGCCGAGTCGGGCGTCCTCCGACCGCGGGCCGCGGCGCCGCATTTCTACCTGGCCATAGCCGCATTTCCTCCCGAGTCTTACACAATAAGTCAATTAAGTTCTGAGAACGCCGGTCTAGAGATGCGGCCGTCTGCAAACACACCACACAATGCCTACAGCTTCCTTCTCCGCCAGCCGCTCCGGAAAACCGCCGTGCCAAAGCCGGGAGACTCACACCGCCGGCGCCAGCACCCCAAAGTCCTCCAAGAAGAACGTGCGCCCTGATACAAGACCTCCTAAAGTGGCCACTCTTCGCAATACAAGAACAGTGAATACTCACAATCTTGACACAATTCTCAACTCTTTTCTGAACTCCTCCCAAAAGAAAAACCCTCTATGTTTAATAACCCCTCCACCTCCACCTCAAAATAAAAGCTTGGAGTGTTCTTGGAAGCGAAGCAATGTTAAGGTCTTTCACCACAGAACTGGGAGAACCCAAAGGTCACTTGGCAACTTCGCCGTCCGCGCACCCCTACCTTCCGGGGGTGCCCAGGGCCGCACAGCACCAAACACGCCTCTCCCCCGCCCCAGGTACCAGGGGCATCCCAGGTCCTAGCCAAGCCCCACGGCTACAGAGGAGGCGGGAAGGGAGCGAAAAAGGTGCGCCTGGTGAGGGTGGTCCCAAAACTCTAGGAGAGCCCCCACGCGTTCTCGGTGCCCCCCCTCCAACCCAATTCCTCCGGAAGCTCAGTCAGGATCCGTCCGGCGCGGAGGAGACAGCGCAGGGATGGCGCGGATTCCCCAGTGTCGCCGGGATCAAGGCCCAAGGAGCCCAACAAGTCCGTGCCTATCCCCGGAAAGCTCTCGGATGTGCCCGGTCGAAGGAGGGGAGGGGGAGGGCAGCTCCAGAAACTTTCCCACACGCCTTTCCACTCCCCGCATCGTCCTCTCCTCTTCCCCAGGCCCCTCTTCCTCTCCCCGCACCGCGGCAACTGGCCATACCCAGGACGCTTGGAGGCCCGGGCGGCCGGGACTTACCTGTCGGTAAAGTTTCCAGCTCTACGGCGTGGCTCCCCACCCCCAGGGCAGGGCCTCGGGGCGCGGCCGACTCGGCGCTCCGCAGCTGCCTATCCTACTGCTCCCGAGGCGGCCGCCTCTCCAGCAGCTGCCACGGGAAGGCTGCGCTCCAGCCCGTCCCCCCGCCTCACACGGCCCACACCCGGGCCTCATTGGCAGCGCGAATCCCCGCCCTTGCGCGTGTTCCCGAAGGCACCTTCCTCTCGCGCGCCCGCCCTGCCGCGCCTCTCCCCGCCTCGCGCTGCGGTGCCTCAAGGGAGTCTTGGGGCGCGGTGCGCGAAGTTTCCGCAGGGTGCGGGCGAGGAGCGTCTCGCCCGGGTCCCCGCTAGCTGCTCCCTAGCTGCCCCAAAGATGTCTTTTTTTTTTCCCAGCCTCTTTAAAATCAATGAAGTGACCTGGCCCTCCCTCTCCCCGCTGCCTTTTGAAAACAACCAAAGCAGCCGAGGAGGACATCTGGGAACAATTAACCCAGCTGAAGTTTCGGTGGATGCTTTAGGGTCGCTTGTATGGCTTTTTTGGATTTTCTCTGTCTGAAACTATATACACGCACACAAAGGCACTCACTTTCTAGAGCTAGAATGAACTAAGGGAAATGGAAGGTGTAAGGAGGCATCTTGCCGGCTGGGTTCCCGAAAGCGCGTTAGGGACGTTCAGCAACCCGGGGACCGACCGGGCGTGTCAGCCTTCCCCTAGCGCTCGGGACCGGCGCGGGGCTGTCTGTGCCTTGCAGAGGGCCAGCGTCGCGCTTCTGTCGGCTGGGGGTGGGGGTTGGGGGGATGATGGGGGAAAATGGAGAAGAGAAGGGAGAAACAAAGATGCTGTTATTTTCGGGTGGTGTTATTCCGGAAATGTTTTCCTCTTCTTCAGCAAAGAGAAAGCCAGGATAAGGCCTGGATTCTCCAATCTCCCCACCCACCCCCGGGAATCCCAGGCAGCCAGTCCAGCAAGGGGTTGGGGATGTCGGTCAACCACTTCACACCCGAAGCCCTTTTAGACCAGTCTTTAATCGCGGTAGGATCGAGCGGGAATCGATCCCTGTGTGGTGGCGAATTCTGTATGGTTCACCCCACTGGTGTGCCTAGAGCAGGCAGTACAGTAGTGGCTGTAAATGAGTTTATTGGCAACCTCTAACCCTGCTGTATAAACCTGCTTTCAAAGACAACTGTACTTTAAACAAGTTCCACCATAAAAACTTCAACCTCGGGCAGAGCTTCCCAATGTAAAGATACCAGGCCGGAGGGGTATCCATATTTGAAGTTATTATGAAAAGGGACAGGAAGCAAAATGCCACACAATCTCTCTATGTATATAGAAGTTGACTGAAATTTGCTAGAATTTTCACCCACAGTTTCAAAGACCTGATTATTATTGTCCTGATAATTGAGCTGTAAACATGTCTGTGGCCTTCCTGAAACACGGCAGGATATGAATATTTAAAATAAAATATAAACGTATTAGACCAGAAAAGCTATTGACTTTTTTCTCCACGCTGAAATATCTCATTGCTGAAAAGATGGTAATTCGTTTTATTTGATTTTTCTTAAAATGAAATGCATAAAAGGGTACCAATCTTTCAACAACACACGAAAAAGCCAGACGCAGCAACCTAAATAAAGAATGACAAAAACAAAAGAAAAAGGCTTCACCATAGTCTAAGTGCTCTGAAATATTAAGAAAAACAGCGCTAAAAAAATAGACTGGTACATTTCTCTGCTTCAGACTTCTTTATGTTGGTGAAATGTAGAATGTCTGAAACCAATCATTTGTATCACATTCTTCTTTCTATCTTTGGTTCTTCTGAGCTTTATTTCCTTTTTTTTTTTTTTTTCAGGAAGTTGCTCAGTTAATTTAGGCTTTGGAGGCAATGAAATTACTTTTCCTCCACCTTCAATTCTTCCAAAGTAGCAAGTAGAAATTCACACAAAATAAATGTTAATTACTGGCAGCATCTTTAAATTTAAATTATTTTTAGTGGAAAAATTTTTGTCTTTTATTGTTTCAAAGTCGCAATCACTAAAGAGGTAATTTCATCACTGCCTAGTTAGGAGTGTTTAGCATTCCGAACAGGCATACAGCTAGCAATCTGAAATTTGTACACAGAAGGGCCCTGTCTCCCCTTCTTCCTGTAGTGTTTATGTAATCCAAATTACATATGTTACTGTGCACAAATCTGACCTCTAGCTTTAAACAGCTAATCTTACATACAGTATGTTACACAAAGAACATCAAAGCTGTGTTAAGCTGTAGGTAAAAATGGTACACTTTTTTAAAATACAAAGCCAAAAAAAAGATCAGTTATAAAAATTCATAGTTGAGAAAAATAGTTCCGTTAAGATCAATTTTGTAAAGAAAAAACAAAGGTGAACATTTATAAGCATTTTAAGATGTGACATATCAGCTGAACACAGGTTCAGAAAATGAATTTTCATGCTTTCTAAAAAAATCTGTTTTCCCTTTAAAATATAAAA
Source organism: Tamandua tetradactyla (assembly GCF_023851605.1). Taxonomy (NCBI): domain Eukaryota; kingdom Metazoa; phylum Chordata; class Mammalia; order Pilosa; family Myrmecophagidae; genus Tamandua; species Tamandua tetradactyla. The sequence goes on along the minus strand of NC_135329.1, from coordinate 129,484,478 downwards.
AATGGGCAGGCCATGGTGGCTCAGCAGGTAAGAGTGCTTGCCTGCCATGCCCGAGGACCTGGGTTCGATTCCCGGTGCCTGCCCATGTTAAAAAAAAAAAAAAATATATATATATATATATATATATATATATATAAAATGTTTTTATTTGGTTAGGTGATTGTATTTTTATAGGGGAGGGGAGGGCGAGACTCACCCCTTGCTTTTCCTGCGTTATCTCTGCTCATCCCATCAGGTTTTTAAATCTCACTCATTACGTTTGTCTTGATAACAGCTAGAAAAAAATTAAAAGGGAAATATATGTATCACATGCATATTATATGTTGAACACATTCCCCAAATATATATCCAATAAGCAGGATTACATTTAAAAATTTCCTGTCAGTTTACTATCAGTGTAGCTTTTCTGTGCAGAGAGAAAAAAAATAAACCAGTTATTTTACCATACAATTTATTGCCCAGGGCAATTGGCAGAGGAAGGGATGAGAAAAGAATGTGCCCTGTGAGTGTTAGTGTGCTTTCCTCCCTAGCTTAAGTACTGCTATTTTAAATCAAACCTAAAGTTAGGATCGTAGGCAGTGCTTATTATGGTATGTGTAGTACGGAACACATAGTGAGAAGTGAAATGTTTAAAACAGTGTAGTAATTAAATAAAAAGACTGAGATTGAATTAAAAAATCTTAAGGCAAAGTAGAAAATCCAGATTCAAAATAATTGGGGTAGGGCGGGCCATGGTGGCTCAGCAGGCAGCATTCCTGCCTGCCATGCTGGAGACGCAGGTTTCATTCTTGATGCCTGCCCATGTTTTAAAAAAAGTAAATGAACAAAAAATAATTGGGGTATAGCCCATACTTTTCTTGTCCTTGGGGGTATCTTAATGTCTTAATGGCTACAGAATTCATTCTCCTTCAGTCCATTCATTCATCCTCTCCCTTTTAACATTTTGGGACGTAAAATAGTTTTTAAAGACATAGGAATAATGAAATAAATTGCATTGTGTGTGAAATTGTGTAATGAAATTACATGCACAGTCCTTGCACCATATAATTGTTCCTGGTCACACACCCAGCAACACCGTGGTCAGATGTCGGCTAATGGCAGGCACTCGTTCAGGAATATCAAAAACTGTGGCCAAGGAGTTAAATTAAAGGAGTCATCTAATGGAACATATAAACCCTCAGCATTTATAGCACATGACCTGCCAGTATTGTAGAAACTCATCCAATAAGGGATAGGCAATGAATTATTTAAACCAATAAGGTATCCACCAAGGGAAGAAACAAGGGAGATAGATTCAGAGGTTCACATTTCTTTATAAGAATATAGAAGTAACTAAAGTCCTGAGAGAATGTGGTTTAAGACGGCATGCCATCCTAATATTTTAAATATCTATTTGGTCCAATTTCCTAGTGGCGAAATGGCCTATAGAGGGAAATAAGGAATTTCCCATGTTCAGGAAAGGTAAGGTAATACAACCATGTAGTAATCCCTCCAGTAAATATTGTTAAGTCTGGTCAGGTCAGCTTTAGAAGAAATGTGCTGTTAATGTTGAGTATAATAACTGCATTTTTATATTCTGTGCCTTGGGAGTGTCACTTTCCCTCTTCTCAGCAAATCGTACAAGGTTCTAAAATTGCAGTCAATATCTCTAGATACCAGTTCCAATTTCTGAACTTATTGTTCGTGACTCCTGGCAATTCTATTTTATTTTTTTGAGGCTCAAGTTCCTCATCTATTAATTGAGGAGATTGCATTGAATCCCTGCCTCATAGGTTTGTTGAGGAGAGTAAATGAAATAAGGGGAAAGGTGCTTAGTAAGTTACCAGAAGTTAATCTTTACTTAATAGACAATAAGCTATGTTTTTCCCTCCCTGTTACTTCTTTTGGAGCAACAACCTTTTCGACTGATCAAAGCCATCCACAAGGCCCACATTTGCCAAATGTGAAAGGAAGACTGCCTTGAAGATGTTTAAAAAGTAGATAATGACTCTAATTAAGCTCAGAGATTCATGTGGGAGTAAACTGGCAGTTCTTATCGCAAATCGTAGTAGTCAGGAGCCATTAACTGAGTTATAGTTTTCTCCTGTTTTATTGTTAGAGGAAAAATTTTAGTATATACAATACAGGTGTGCCGCATTTTATGCAACTCAACATATGAAAATTCTTAATATTGATTGCATAATTTATTTATTTTGCTGAGATTCTTTTTTAAAATGAGTGCCACTATTATATTATTTACCTTATAATTATTGGCCATGCTTTCTGTTCTGTGAAATCGCAATGATAAATACTAATGAGATTACAAATTTGAACCCATATGTGTATTTTCTGTAAAACCAACTACAAAGCAAAACTCCTTGCATTTGCCTATTAATTTGAAGAAAGACTTGGATGATCAGTCTTCTCCAGAACTTGATGAGGAATATTTATAGTATTGATGATGACAGTAGTCAATGTGATAGAATTCAGAGAGGGTTCTCTATTAAAGGGGAATATAGTTTAGACAGGAATAACTTCTAACACAAAAGATGTATTGTTCTAGTTTGCTAGCTGCCGGAATGCAATATACCAGAAACAGAATGACTTTTAAAAAGGGGAATTTAATAAGTTGCAAGTTTACAGTTCTAAGGCCAAGAAAATGTCCCAATTAAAGCAGATCTATAGAAATGCCCAATCACAAGCATCCAGGGAAAGATACCTTGGTTCAAGAAGGCCAACAAAGTTCAGGGTTTCTCTCTCAAGTGGAAGGGTACATGGTGAACACAGTCAGGGTTTCTCTCTCATCTGGAAGGGCATGTGGCAAACACAGCGTCTTCTGCTAGCTTTCTCTCCTGGTTTCCTGTTTCATGAAGCTCCCCGGGAGGCATTTTCCTTCTTCATCTCTAAAGGTTGCTGGCTGGTGGACTCTGCTTCTCATGGCTATTTTGTTCTGCTCTGGTCTTTCTGAGTCTCTCTCCAAAAATGTTTCCTCTTTTATAGGATTCCAGTAAACTAATCAAGACCCACTCAAATGGGCAGAGACACACCTCCACCTAATCCAGCTTAACAACCACGCTTGATTAAATCACATCTCTGGAGAGATGATCTAATTACAGTTTCAAATTTACAATACTGAATAGGGATTAGAAGAAACGGCTGACTTCTCAAAATGGGATTAGGATTAAAATATGGCTTTTCTAGGGTACACACATCATTTCAAACCAGCACATGTATAAAACAGAATTCATGCATCTAGAATACCTAATTTTAAAACTAGTTTTGGGACTTCAGTAAAATACTTAGAAGTTCGATGTCTGTCTAATGGTTACTAAAAATCTAACCATTTTAGATTTGGGGCAAAAACTGTTTAAAATATTTTTTCCCTCTATCTTTCGTGTGTGTCATACCTAAGGATTCAGTGGCTTTAGCAGGAGTCGTGTCAGTCTAAGGGAAAATGGGGCACTACGTAATTATCAGGAAAAAGTGAACTACTGAGTTTCATTAGGGAAGTCACTCCTTATCTAAAGCATTTGCTCCAAAAACAAGCTACTTAGTAAAGATTGATTTGACTACCTAGTGAGCTGTAGTTAAAGCTCTGTTACCTTTCAGCAATCAAAACTCTTCCTAAGCCTCCTTTTGCTCTGCAGCTCATCTATTGACTCACACTCTTCAAGGTTTTCAGTGCCTTTGAGAAGACCACCTGAAGGGAAAGAGATTGCTAGTATAACCACAATAGAAACAGGTTTAAACAAGACATCAGGAACCCAAAATAAGACAACAGTCATGGGTGTTAAAACGAGATGGTGTCCGCTAGGCTCTTCATCTTCTTTCTAATTTTCCACACCTCCACCCTATCCCCAGAGACCTAAATCTTGTTGGCCAAAAAAACTGGTACCTGTTATCAGTGGCTGAAAGAGTTCAAATAGAGTCAAGAGGCTACTCTGGAGGTCACTCTTGTGCAAGCTTCAGTTAGACATTACCACTCATTGCTTGCTAAACCCCAGCCAAAACCATTCCTGCCGATCCTAAAGAACACCTAGGGCATTACAAAATATTCTACAAAGGTTCCATGCACCAGAGTAATTTACCAAAATCTACAACCTCCAGATGGGTCCCTAGACTACATAAATCCTGAAACCTAGAGGGTCCAGCCTTTCCAGAACATCAGCTAGTTCCATCTCCCAACCCCATATTATCAACAGCCCCTTCCAACATGAAAAAGCTAGAATGGGCATAGCCCAAATACCCTAAAGAGTGGGAGAAAGATCAAAGGTGATGATGGAGTTACACAGAGAATGCAGGGGGTTTAACAAATGAGTATGATTGCTGAATCATTATATGGATATTTCTTTTAGCCTCCAGTATCTTAGAGCAGCTAGAAGTAAAAATAAATAAATAAATAAAATTGTGGAACTGTAACCCATACCAAACTCTGAACTCTGTTCTACAATTACAACGATGTGCTTTGAAATTTATTGCTTTTTTGTACATTACTTTTTTTAAAAAAAAAGTTGATTGTGATGATAAATGCACAGCTATATGATATTATATACCATTGATTATACAGTTTGGTTGATGACATAGTATATGAGTATATAATACATGTCAATATTCAAAACTGGTACCTGCAATTAGAAAAAAGATTGTCCTATTATTTATGTGGGAAGTTATATTTAACTTATTATTCAAACTCAGATGACTCGAGGAGAAACTGGATCCCTCATATACCACTGATGGGAACATCAGATGGGTATTTATCCAGAGAAATGAAAACATGTTCACAGAAAAACCTGTACAAATGCTCATAGCAGCTTTATTTGTAATAGCCAGAACAACCCATAATGTCCTTCAACAGGTGAATGTTTAAACAAACCATCGTACATCCTTACCATGGGCTACTACTCAGCAATAAAAAGAAATGAACTATAGATATATATAACACAGATTAATGTCCAAATAATTATGCTGACTGTAAAAAGCCAATCCCAGAAAGTCACATTCTGTTTAATTCCATTTGTATAACTTTCTTTGTATGACAAAATTGTAAAAGATGAAGAACAGATTAGTGGTTGTCAGGGGTCGGGGATGAAGATGGGCGGGGACAGACGTGAATGTGGCTTATATCAGAGCAACAAATGGGACCCCTGCAGTGCTGGAACTCCTCTGTATTTTGACTGTATCAATGTTAAAGTCCTGTTTGTGATATTGTACTATAGTTTTGCAAGATGTTAACACTGGAATAATACAAGCAAAGAGTACATGACATCTTTCTATTCTTTATTTCCTTTCTTTTATGTTATTTCTTATAACTGCATGTGAATCTACAATGATCTCAAAGTAAAAAAATGTAATTTAAAAATATCCAATGGCAAAAAATACTCAGGAAGCTGAAAACCCAAATAATAGAAAAAACTGTCTTGATAAAAAGCCCTGTGTATCATCACTTAGGATGATGAATGTATCAAAAGCAAAGACTGTTTCCAGATGTTGATGAAAACATAACATTCAGAGGCCTTGAGAAAAGGGGTCTGTTCATTAAATAATGACCAAATGGCAATGTCAAAAAATAGTAGTAGAGTCTGACAACTTTTTCCACTAGACTGAGGGCTTCATGAAGACAAGAAACATGTTGCATGATTGAGTAATTTAAATTGTAGGGTTTTTTTCTGGTTATCTATTTCTGTGTAATGACCCCTCCCCCCCCCCACCAGCCAAACACAGTGACTTCATACAAGGATCATTTATCTTGCTCACAGATCTAGGCAGTTCTCATTCAGGGTATCTCATGCCGTTGCAGTCAGAAGGCTGCTGGGGCTGGGGAATGGCATCTGGATTTTAGGAAGATTCAAACTGCTGGAAACTGGACCAACTGGGACTCCTTGGGCCTCTCTATCTAATTATACTGGACTCTCCATGAGATGTCTACACATGATGGTCTCAGCAGTAGCTGAACTTCTTACTTGATAGACAAAGGCTTCCAGAGTGAGTTTCCAAGAGCAACTGGCAAAAGAAGTTGCATGGCCTTTTCTAACCTAGACTCGGAAGGCACACAGCATCTTTAAGTATTCTTATTGTGAATTTGTCATGGTGTAATGAAAAGACTTTGGACTTCAGAGCTCATAGCTCACTTCTTCCCTTTGTAGCTATCAGCACTTGGTTTTCCTCTTTGCAAGTCTTTTTCTACTTAACTCTTCCAACCAAAGTTAAACTGTTATCTTAATAGCTGGCATTGGAATTTTCCTCTGGAAAGTAACTGTCTTTAATGTGAAAACTTTTATTTGGATAGGAGTTAAGACCTTAAGTTACTGTGTACAAGTTAAGTGGTAAGGCATCAGAGATAAGGGCTAACTGCTCTGAGTGTGACAAGGAGAGGAATTTATGTTTGCTCCTGAAAAGTAGAGATGAGAGGAAACTGCAAGATAGCAATGAGGTAGGAGGCAATATGTATCAAGGACGACCCAGGAAGTTCCCTGTAGAACAGTGGCTGAAGAACATTTTAAGAATGAGGGTGCCCATTATTGAATTTAAAGTTATTTGTGATAATACGTTGCACCTGAGTGTCCTTATGGACCCTTTTCCCTTCCTCAGCAGCTGACATGACTTATACTTTTAATAAGAATGAGTACAATTACTACCCTGCAATGCAATAGTATATAGTAGATACTCAATAAATGGTAACACATATTATGACTATTGGTCAAAAGCTCAAATGTACATGTCTTAATAAAAATGATATACTAGGGATAGCGGCAGTAAAAGTAAACCCAGCTCAAATCGGCTTGACCAATAATGGGATATTATTGGCCCACTTAAGTGGCTGGGCCAGAGGTAGTACAAGTTTCATGGTTGGATAATCCAGCAACTCAGCAAGGTCATCAAGGATCCATTTTCTTTCCATTTCTCTGCTCAGCTGTGCACAGTTAGCTTCATCCTTCATCCTAGTGCAGACTGTCTTTGTGAATGGAATATAACTGCCCGCTGCAAATGGGCTTTATGCTTTCTTCCTTGCATCCAGCAGGAGAGAACATACACTACTGTCCTAACATTCTAAGAAAGAGTCCTAAAATTCACTCTGATTGGACATCTAAGGTCCAATGTCCACTTCTAAACAGGGGAGTGGAAAATGCTGACTGGTTCAAGTCAATTCCAGTCTATTCCTGACATTAGCGGAGGCGGTTAGTTTGCCTTGAAGCATGTGAACTACACACAGGTAATGGGTACGTTCCCAAATGAATATATGATTAGGGGGAAGAAACCAACAAATATCCACCAATATGAGTTATAGGCAAAAATTCTTCAAAGTATGAATCATATGCGGGAAATAATCAAGAGGATCTTTGGTGATTAAAAAAACATATCAGTGATATAAGAAAAAACAAAAGTTAGGGAATGAGAACAGGATAATAGATTGAAAATGAAGAAAGAAGGATTGGAAGGAAAAAACAGATAGGACAAAAATTCATTGTGAGTCTTGGCTCAACAAAAACTAAAAAGATTTTTTTTTCTTAAACGTAAATGACATAGAAGGCTAATTATAAAGTTTATTAAAGTCATCAGCAAAATGGAACAGAAAAGAACAACTTATAATAATTCTCACCATTAAAAAAATGGAAATTAATACTAGATAAATCACATAGAGAAGCATCATCTCAAACCTAATTATTTTCCTTTTATTGAACAAGTACTTTGAATACCATTAATAGACTAAAGAAAAAATAGTTTTTAATACTAAATATCAAGACTGTATAATATTTATTATAACAGAAAAATAAGTTAACGAAGTTGACTAAAGACCCTATGATTAGACTTAAACCTACAACTCAATTATATTTGGAAATGAAATGGGTGCCATCATACACACATTAACATAATAAATATATTTTAGAATTTTAAGACCCATCTTGTAAACCAGGGTCTAGTCAGGAAAATAGAAATCAAACTAGAGATTTTTTTTTAAAGGGCATTTAATATAGGGCCCCATATTGTTGGGAGAGGGGAAAGGTCAATAACGGAAAGGTACGATGACCTTGGGATTTGTAAGGGCAGAAAGACAGAAAGCAGCTGGGGAGAAAAGATGAAGAGGTGTTATCAGAGTAGCCCAGGATTGCATTTCCTACTGTGTCACTGGGAGTGCCATATAGGATACGGAGAGTGCCAGAGGGAAGTCACCCAGAAATGAAGTCACTTCTAGAGATACTGGAGAAAGAAAGGGAACTATGAGGAACCCTTCCCAGTTTCAGCAGAAACTAACAGGAAGCCAGCTATAAATGAAGCTGGGAAATGTAGTTTGCAGGCTCCTAGCCCAAGCATTACAAAGCAGTTGTTCAGAAGGGTTGTGTGGAGCTGAGAAACAATGATGTGGGAAAGCAGGTATATTTTTACACTGTTGATGACGCTACAAATCACAACATGCTTAAAGATGAGTAACTCTTTGAATGTATTGACTAAATAATGCTGCTTTGGGGAACATAATCCAAAAAAATAACCTAAAGACAAAAAAAGAAAAAGCATGTATAAAGATATTGGAAGAAAAAGCATTTATAACAGCAAAACCATGAAAACAGCACATATAACAACAATAGGGAGATGATTAAGCAAACCATGGAGTATTATTGCCATAGAACACTCTGAAGCTAAAAAAAAGAAACAGCCAAAAACTAAAGGACAAATACTGTATGGTCTCATTGATATGAATTGACATTAGTGAATAAACTTGGAATATTTTGTTCGTAACTGAGACCATCAGGAGATAGAAATAGGGTAAGATATTGGGTAATTGGAGCTGAAGGGATACAGACTGTGCAACAGGACTGGATACAAAAACTCAGAAATGGACAGTACAATACTACCTAACTGTAATATAATTATGTTAAAACACTGAATGAAGCTGCATGTGAGAATGATAGAGGGAGGAGGGCTGGGGACATAAATGAAATCAGAAAGAAAGATAGATGTTAAAGATTGAGATGGTATAATCCAGGAATGCCTAGAGTGTATAATAGTGAAATGTACAAGGTACAATTTTTTAAATGTTTTTGCATGAGGAAAAACAAAGGAATGTCATTATTGCAGGGTACTGAAAATAGATGGTAATAAATATTTTAAAATGTCACCTTCTGTGTGAGACTAAAGCAAAAAATGTTTATTAGTTACAAAATTTATATTTTGACTAGTGCATTTCCTAATATAACTTATGTAGATAGTTTGATTGAATGTCATAAGAACTTGGAATCTCAGGTAGGACATGAGATTTTGCTGGTTTGTCCAGAGTGATGTCCCAATGAATCCCAGGGTGATTCAATCAGTGAGTGGAAAAGTATCTCCAAAGCCCCCTTCGGGGAGTGGTGAGAATGGGGAGAAATCCAACTTCCCCAAGTTGAATTCTTGATATTCTCACAAGCAGTGTGGACAACCAAAGCTATAGGCAGAGCCCCCAATCTTGGGGTTTGTTCATATGAAACTTAACCCCACAAAGGATACGTCAAGTCTACTTAAAATTTAGGCCTACTCTCTCTCCAGCCAATATGATGAGCAGTCTCACCACCCTCCCCATCTCTGCGTGGGACATGACTCCCAGGGGTGTGGACCTTCCTGGCAACGTGGGACAAAGATCCTGGAATGAGCTGAGAATTAACATCAAGAGACTGAGAGAACCTTCTCGACCAAAAGGGGGGAAGAGTAAATGAGACAAAGTGTCAATGGCTGAGAGATTCCAAACAGAGTCAAGAGGTTATCCTGGAGGTTATTCTTACGCATTAAGTAGATATCACCTTGTTGTTCAAGATGTAGTGGAGAGGCTGGAGGGAATTGCCTGAAAATGTAGTGCTGTGTTCCAGTAGCCATTTTTCTTGATGATGCTTGAACAATGATATAGCTTTCACAATGAGACTCTGTGAATGTGAAAACCTTACGTCTGATGCTCCTTTTAGTTACTATATCAACAGAAGAGTAGAACATATGGAATAAAAATAAATAATAGGGGGAACAAATGTTAAAATAAATTCAGTTTGAAATAGTGGTAAATGAAAGCGAGAGGTAAGGGTTATGGTACATATAGTTTTTTTTTTCTCTATTATCATTTTATTTCTTTTTCCATTGTCTTTTTATTTCTTTTTCTAAATCGATGCAAATGTACTAAGAAATGATGAATATTCAACTATGTGATGATATTAAGAATTACTGATTATATATGTAGAATGGAATGATTTCTAAATGTTTTGTTTGTTAATTTTTTTAAATTAATAATAAAAAAATATTAGGCCTAAGAGTCACCCCCAAGAGAGGCTCTTTTGTTGCTCAGATGTGGCCTCTCTCTCCAGGCAACACAACGAGCAGTCTCACCACCCTACCCCTCTCTACGTGGGACATGACTCCCAGGGGTGTGGACCTTCCTGACAACGTGGGACAGAGATCTTGGAATGAACGGAGACTCAGCATCAAAGGATTGAGAAAAACCCTAGAATGAGCTGAGATTTAGCATCAAGGGATTGAGAAGACCTTCTTGACCAAAAGGGGGAAGAGGGAAATGAGACAAAGTGTCAATGGCTGAGAGATTCCAAACAGAATCGAGAAGTTATCCTGGAGGTTATTCTTATGCATCAAGATGTAATGGAGAGGGGAATTACATCTTATTATTCAAGATGTAATGGAGAGGCTGGAGGGAACTGCCTGAAGATGTAGAGCTGTGTTCCAGTAACCATGTTTCTTGAGGATGATTTCTTGTCAACAAAGGAGCAGAATATATGGAATAAAAATAAATAATAGGGGGAACAAATGCTAAAATAAATTTAGTTTAAATGCTAGTGATCAATGAAAGCAAGGGGTAAGGGGTATGGTAGGTATAATCATCTTTTTTTTTTCTTTCCTGTGTTCGTTTTATTTCTTTTTCTGAATTAATGCAAATGTTCTAAGAAATGATGAATATGCAACTAAGTGATGATATTGTGAATTACTAATTATGTATGTTGTTTTATTTTGTTTCTTTATTTTTTAATTAATAAATAACTTAAAATAAAAAAGAAACATATGTTTCAAATAAGTATGAAAATCTTCATATGAAATAGGGTTAAGTGATAAAAGTAGAACCCAGAATTGTATGTCTACACTAATGACAACTGTGTAAAAATGTATGAATGTTTATTAACAAAGATCAGGGGAAACTTGGAATGATGTAACTAGCTCAGAGCTTAATACTCCTCAGGCTTCTTTTCTTCTATAAAGTTGCTTAAGTTCTTAATTAAAAGAGAAAAATAAATGAGCCTTTAATTTTATTCTTAGACTCCAAAGCAACTAAAAATTATCTTTCATGTTAAGCTGCTTTGAAGAAAAAAAAAAACTCACGTGTGCGCGCACACACACACACACACACACACAAATACATCTGGCTAACTGTTCCCACCATAGCACTTTTTACAACTCTGGAATTAATCACTGCTGTGGCCCAAGGCCAGTGTCCGACTGGTCTAGATATTTTATTTTACAACCTGAGAACACTGGCTGGCTCCCAGTGCCTCTGCTTTCCTGCCCCAAGTTGAGCCTTCGTTCTTGCTGCTGTACTGCATGTATTTTGCTACAGGCCAGGAGCTATTAAAGTTAACTACAGCAATGCATAAAGATAACAGGATAATTATTTTTAATCTGGCATTTTAATGGCTCTTTGAATTTTGCAAATAATTATTGATTCAAATGATTTTGTTCTCTCCTTGGGCCCAAAGTGCCTTCTGCCATGCCTGAAACATACTCCCTAAGCCCAGGCAGCAGGAAGGACATGCCTTTCATTCACTCCTCCTCTAACCCATATTGCTTCTCATATCCACTGATGTGCCAGGTTTTTTTGGAATCGTGAGCTCTACTCAGGGGCAGGGTAATGTAGCTGCTTGCCACAGGCCAGCTGAAGACCACGTGAAGTCTGAGAGGGTGTGGTTTCAGCGGGGGGGGGGGGGGGGGGGGGTAAGTATGAGAGCACAGCTGCCTCCCCCCAGGGCCTGTGATGCATTACCCGCGAGACCCTGGACATGCCCTGGATCGGGTCTGTGTGATTGATGAGGCAGGTAAAGGACTTAAAACAAAACCAAGCTTCAGACTTGACAAACTTCCCATCTTCACCTTTTGTGGTGACTTGAGACTCGTTTTCCAAAGTATACCTAAATTCAAATTCCAGCTTTGCCATCCACGAGCCTTGTGACCTAGGTAAGTTGGTTCAGCCTCTAGACCTCAGTTTTCTCATGTATAAAATGGAAAATAGCAGTTGCTACCACAACCCGGCTTGTTGTGAAGATCTGAGATAATGTACTTTAAACTCTCTGAGGGACATTGCCAGCTGTCTACCCAAGATCCACTGTCCGCCCCCCACCCCTTTTTTTGTGTGTGTGAATTAAAAACATTTTCAGGGATCAGACTTCGTTTAGAGATATGAATGAGGCTGATCTGGATAGGACAAAGATAAATCAGAATACAGAATAAAGGATGATATCACCCATATTTTAAAACTTCAACTTCTGTGTGAGACCAAAAGGAGAGATGTTTATTTGGTGCAAAATTTATATTTTGGGTAGTGCATTTCCTAATTCAACTTGTATGGTCAATTTAGTTGAATACCCTAAGTATATGGAATCTTGAATAGGACGTGAGATTTTCTTGGTTTGTCCAGGTTAGTGTGATACCTCAATATATCCCAGAGTAATTAGAGCAGTGAATAAAGAAGTATTTGAAAAGTCCCCTTGGGGGAATGGGGAGAAAGGAGGAAATTTTCAACTTCCCCATTTGAAGAATTTCTGATATTTTCACAAGCAGTGGGGACAACTAAATCAATAGGCCGAGCCTTCGATCTTGAGGTTTGCCCCTGTGAAATATTCCTGCAAAAGATAGGCTAAGCCTACTTAAAATTAGGCCTAAGAGTCACCCCCAGAGAACCTCTTTTATTGCTCAGATGTGGCTTCTCTCTCTAAGCAACTTGGCAAGTGAACTCACCGCCCTCCTTCCTATGTGGGACATGACTCCTAGGGGTGTAAATCTCCCTGGCAATGTAGGACAGAAATCCTGGGATGAGCTGCGACCCAGCATCAAGGGATGGAGAAAGTCTTATTGACCAGAAGGGGGAAGAGAGAAATGACACAAAATAACGTTTTAGAGGCTGAGAGATTTCAAAGAGAGCCGAGAGATTATCCTGGAGATTATTCTTATGTATTATATAGATATCCCTTCTTAGATTATGGTGTTTTGGAGTGGCTGGAAGGAAGTAGCTGAAACTGTTGTGCTGCATTCCAGTAGCCTTGATTCTTGAAGACAATGTATAAAGATATAACTTTTACAATGTGACTGTGATTGTGAAAACCTTGTGTCCAATGCTCCTTTTATCCAGGGTATGGTCAGATAAGTAAAAAATATGGATTAAAAATAAATGAATAAGTAATAGGGGGAACAGAGGATAAAATAAATTGGGTACATGGAAATACTAGTGGTTAATGAGAGGGAGGGGTAAGGGATATGGTATGTATGAATTCTTTTTTTTTTCTTTTTATTTGTTTTTCTGGAGTGATGGAAATGTTCTAAAAATGATCATGGTGAAGAATACACAACTATGTGATGATATTGTGAGCCATTGATTGTATAATATGGTTGGATTGTATGTGTATGGGTATTTCTCAATAAAAATATATATATATTTTTTTACCAATAACATATTTCAAGTTTATTCTCGAATGTCCGTTCACATCAGTGGGACCGTACAGTATTTGTCCTTTAGTTTTTGGCTGGACTCACTCAGCATAATATTCTCTAGGTCCATCCATGTTATTACATGGTTCATAAGTTTATCTTGTCTTAAAGCTGCATAATATTCCATCGTATGTATATACCACAGTTTGTTTAGCCACTCTTCTGTTGATGGACATTTTGGCTGTTTCCATCTCTTTGCAATTGTAAATAACGCTGCTATAAACATTGGTGTGCAAATGTCCGTTTGTGTCTTTGCCCTTAAGTCCTTTGAGTAGATACCTAGCAATGGTATTGCTGGGTCGTATGGCAGTTCTATATTCAGCTTTTTGAGGAACCGCCAAACTGCCTTCCACAGTGGTTGCACCATTTGACATTCCCACCAACAGTGGATAAGTGTGCCTCTTTCTCCGCATCCTCTCCAGCACTTGTCATTTTCTGTTTTGTTGATAATGGCCATTCTGGTGGGTGTGAGATGATATCTCATTGTGGTTTTGATTTGCATTTCTCTAATGGCCAGGGACATTGAGCATCTCTTCATGTGCCTCTTGGCCATCCGTATTTCCTCTTCTGGTAGGTATCTGTTCAAGTCTTTTTCCCATTTTGTATTTGGGTTGGCTGTCTTTTTGTTGTTGAGTTGAACAATCTCTTTATAAATTCTGGATACTAGACCTTTATCTGATATGTCGTTTCCAAATATTATCTCCCATTGTGTAGGCTGTCTTTCTACTTTCTTGATGAAGTTCTTTGATGCACAAAAGTGTTTAATTCTGAGGAGCTCCCATTTATTTATTTCTTTCTTCAGTGCTCTTGCTTTGGGTTTAAGGTCCATAAAACCGCCTCCAGTTGTAAGATTCATAAGATATCTCCCTACATTTTCCTCTGTTTTATGGTCTTAGACCTAATGTTTAGATCTTTGATCCATTTTGAGTTAACTTTTGTATAAGGTGTGAGATACGGGTCTTCTTTCATTCTTTTACATATGGATATCCAGTTCTCTAGGCACCATTTATTGAAGAGACTGTTCTGTCCCAGGTGAGTTGGCTTGACTGCCTTATCAAAGATCAAATGTCCATAGATGAGAGGGTCTATATCTGAGCACTCTATTCGATTCCATTGGTCGATATATCTATCTTTATGCCAGTACCATGCTGTTTTGACCACTGTGGCTTCACAATATGCCTTAAAGTCCGGCATCGCGAGACCTCCAGCTTCGTTTTTTTTCCTCAAGATGTTTTTAGCAATTCGGGGCAACCTGCCCTTCCAGATAAATTTGCTTATTGGTTTTTCTATTTCTGAAAAATAAGTTGTTGGGATTTTGATTGGTATTGCATTGAATCTGTAGATCAGTTTAGGTAGGATTGACATCTTAATTATATTTAGTCTTCCAATCCATGAACACGGTATGCCCTTCCATCTAGTAAGGTCTTCTGTGATTTCTTTTAGCAGTTTTTTGTAGTTTTCTTTATATAGGTTTTTTGTCTCTTTGGTTAAATTTATTCCTAGGTATTTTATTCTTTTAGTTGCGATTGTAAATGGGATTCGTTTCTTGATTTCCCCCTCAGCTTGTTCATTACTAGTGTATAGAAAAGCTACAGATTTTTGAATGTTGATCTTGTAGCCTGCTACTTTGCTGTACTCATTTATTAGCTCTAGTAGTTTTGTTGTGGATTTTTCCAGGTTTTCGACGTATAGTATCCTATCATCTGCAAACAGTGATAGTTTTACTCCTTCCTTTCCAATTTTGATGCCTTGTATTTCTTTTTCTTGTCTAATTGCTTTGGCTAGAACTTCCAACACAATGTTGGATAATAATGGTGATAGTGGACATCCTTGTCTTGTTCCTGATCTTAGGGGGAAAGTTTTCAATTTTTCCCCATTGAGGATGATATTAGCTGTGGGTTTTTCATATATTCCCTCTATCATTTTAAGGAAGTTCCCTTGTATTCCTATCTTTTGAAGTGTTTTCAACAGGAAAGGATGTTAAATCTTGTCAAATGCCTTCTCTGCATCAATTGAGATGATCATGTGATTTTTCTGCTTTGATTTGTTGATATGGTGTATTACATTAATTGATTTTCTTATGTTGAACCATCCTTGCATACCTGGGATGAATCTTCCTTGGTCATGATGTATAATTCTTTTAATGTGTTGTTGGATTCGATTTGCTAGAATTTTATTGAGGATTTTTGCATCTATATTCATTAGAGAGATTGGCCTGTAGTTTTCTTTTTTTGTAATATCTTTGCCTGGTTTTGGTATGAGGGTGATGTTGGCTTCATAGAATGAATTAGATAGTTTTCCCTCCACTTCGATTATTTTGAAGAGTTTGAGGAGAGTTGGTACTAATTCTTTCGGGAATGTTTGATAGAATTCACATGTGAAGCCATCTGGTCCTGGACTTTTCTTTTTAGGGAGCTTTTGAATGACTAATTCAATCTCTACTTTTGATTGGTTTGTTGAGGTCATCTATTTCTTCTTGAGTCAAAGTTGGTTGTTCATGTCTTTCCAGGAACCTGTCCATTTCATCTAAATTGTTGTATTTATTAGCGTAAAGTTGTTCATAATATCCTGTTATTACCTCCTTTATTTCTGTGAGGTCAGTAGTTATGTCTCCTCTTCCATTTCTGATCTTATTTATTTGCATCCTCTCTCTTCTTCTTTTTGTCAATCTTGCTAAGGGCCCATTAATCTTATTGATTTTCTCATAGAACCAACTTCTGGTCTTATTGATTTTCTCTATTGTTTTCATGTTTTCAATTTCATTTATTTCTTCTCTAATCTTTGTTATTTCTTTCCTTTTGCTTGCTTTGGGATTAGTTTGCTGTTCTTTCTCCAGTTCTTCCAAGTGGACAGTTAATTCCTGCATTTTTACCTTTTCTTCTTTTCTGATAAAGGCATTTAGGGCAATAAATTTCCCTCTTAGCACTGCCTTTGCTGCGTCCCATAAGTTTTGATATGTTGTGTTTTCATTTTCTTTTGCCTCTAGGTATTTACTAAGTTCTCTTGCAATTTCTTCTTTGACCCACTTGTTGTTTAAGAGTGTGTTGTTGAGTCTCCACGTATTTGTGAATTTTCTGGCAGTCCGCCTATTATTGATTTCCAACTTCATTTCTTTATGATCCGAGAAAGTGTTGTGTATGATTTCAATCTTTTTAAATTTGTTAAGACTTGCTTTGTGACCCAGCATATGGTCTATCTTTGAGAATGATCCATGAGCACTTGAAAAAAAGGTGTATCCTGCTGTTGTAGGATTTAATGTCCTATAAATGTCTTTTAAGTCTAGCTCATTTATAGTAATATTCAGATTCTCTATTTCTTTATTGATCCGCTGTCTAGATGTTCTGTCCATTGATGAGAGTGGTGAATTGAAGTCTCCAACTATTATGGTATATGTGTCTATTTCCCTTTTCAGTGTTTGCAGTGTATTCCTCACGTATTTTGGGGCATTCTGGTTCGGTGCGTAAATATTTATGATTGTTATGTCTTCTTGTTTAATTGTTCCTTTTATTAGTAGATTGTGTCCTTCTTTGTCTCTTTTAACTGTTTTACATTTGAAGTCTAATTTGTTGGATATTAGTATAGCTCCTCCTGCTCTTTTCTGGTTGTTATTTGCATGAAATATCTTTTCCCAACCTTTCACTTTCAACCTATGTTTATCTTTGGGTCTAAGATGTGTTTCCTGTAGACAGCATATAGAAGGATCCTGTTTTTTAATCCATTCTGCCAGTCTATGTCTTTTGATTGGGGAATTCAGTCCATTAACATTTAGAGTTATTACTGTTTGGATAATATTTTCCTCTACCATTTTGCCTTTTGTATTATATATATCATATCTGACTTTCCTTCTTTCTACATTCTTCTCCATACCTCTCTCTTCTGTCTTTTCGTATCTGACTCTAGTGCTCCCTTTAGTATTTCTTGCAGAGCTGGTCTCTTGGTCACAAATTCTCTCAGTGACTTTTTGTCTGAGAATGTTTTAATTTCTCCCTCATTTTTGAAGGACAATTTTGCTGGATATAGGAGTCTTGGTTGGCAGTTTTTCTCTTGTAGTAACTTAAATATATCATCCCACTGTCTTCTAGCTTCCATGGTTTCTGCTGAGAAATCTACACATAGTCTTATTGGGTTTCCCTTGTATGTGATGGATTGCTTCTCTCTCGCTGCTTTCAAGATCCTCTCTTTCTCTTTGATCTCTGACGTTCTAACTAGTAAGTGTCTTGGGGGACGCCTATATGGTTCTAATCTCTTTGGGGTGCGCTGCACTTCTTGGATCTGTAATTTTAGGTCTTTCATAAGAGTTGGGAAATTTTCAGTGATAATTTCTTCCATTAGTTTTTCTCCTCCTTTTCCCTTCTCTTTTCCTTCTGGGACACCCACAACATGTATATTTGTGCGGTTCACATTGTCCTTGTGTTCCCTGATACCCTGTTCAAATTTTTCCATTCTTTTCTGGATAGTTTCTGTTTCTTTTTGGAATTCAGATGTTCCATCCTCCAAATCCCTAATTCTATCTTCTGTCTCTTTAAATCTATCATTGTAGGTATCCATTGTTTTTTCCATCTTTTCTACTTTATCCTTCACTTCCATAAGCTCTGTGATTTGTTTTTTCAGTTTTTCTATTTCTTCTTTTTTTTCAGCCCATGTCCTCTTCATGTCCTCCCTCAATTTCTCGATTTCCTTTTTGAAGAGGTTTTCCATTTCTGTTCGTATATTCAGCATTAGTTGTTTCAGCTCCTGTATCTCATTTGAACTATTGGTTTGTTCCTTTGACTGGGCCATATTTTCAATTTTCTGAGCGTGATCCGTTATCTTCTGCTGGCATCTGGGCATTTAGTCAGATTTCCCTGGGTGTTGGACCCCACAGGTTGAAAGATTTTTCTGTGAAATCTCTGGGTCCTGTTTTTCTTATCCTGCCCAGTAGGTGGCGCTCGTGGTACACGTTTGTCTACAGGTTCCACCAGTGAAAGTTGCTGTGGGTCCTTTAACTTTGGAAAACTCTCGCCGGAGGGGAGGTTCGGCAGCCGAAGCGTCTTGGAAGAGTGCCAGCCGGCCCGGGGGTCTGAACGCCGGGAGGGTCGCCGGCCGCCGCAGCACGGGAGAGCGCCCGACAGAATTTCCTAGTCGGCCCGGGGCCCCAAGCATGGCAGGAGGGCGCCAGCTGTCGCAGCCCGGGAGAGTGCACTGTTCCCAGTCACGTGTTTGGAAGGGACCCCCCGGTCACCGTTCTCCACAGTCTGGGGATTTCCGACCCAACTCTCTCAGTTGGTCAGAGGGGCCTCGCGTGGTGGGGGCGCCAGCTGCCGCGGCCCATGGGGACCGCCTGCCCAATTCTGCCAGCTGGCCTGGGAAGGAGAAAGGGAGGGACTCCGGCCGCTTGCCGTAACCCCCGGGAAAGCCCGCGCCCCTTGGCGATCTCACCGGAGCTGGTTCTCCCAGACAGTCAGCCATTCCAGGATGGGGTACGCCGTCCCTTTGATCTCCGTCGTGGCTCCGGGAGCTGCTCTGTATTGTCTCCACTCCCCCAGTAGCTGTTCTGGAGGAGGAAAGTTGAGGGTGGCAAGGTTGTCGAGGCCGGTGGCGGAGGAGCCGGTGAAGGCGGAAGAGGGCACGGTGGTGGTTGGAGAACTGCCGGAGCAGGAGGGGGAAGAGGGGAGAGGAGGGTGGGCGGGCTGGCTGCTGCGGGGCATGGGTGCCATGCGCCAGGCAGGCCAGCGGACAAAGAGGGGAGAGGTGGGCGGGCGGGCCGGCTGCTGCGGGGCGTGGGCGCCATGCGCCGGGCCGGCGGACAAAGAGGGGAGAGGAGGGCGGCAATAAAAATATATTTTTAAAAAGACATATTTTCACCTTCTTTTTTTATTTACAGAAGCACAATTTTGTTTGGGGAAACAGTGTGCCCAGCTAAAATGCTACCCTCCACAGACTCCAGTGAAGCTCTAGTGGCCAAATGATTTAGCTCTGTGGGAAAAGACATCTAGGAAAATGATAGTTTTCTGGAAAAAAAAAAAAAAAGGTGCAGAGTCAACTGGAATGTGAAATATGCTCTTTGTCCTTTCCTTTTCTTTCTGTCTAGACTGGGAATACCTAGAAGAAAATCAGCTATCTTCCAATCAAGAGGACAAAAAAAGCTTGGGATGAACCTGAGTCCTTGATGATTTTATCAAGCAGCTATACCAGGAATGAACTACCTACCTTCAGACTTCTATTGCCCGAGAAAAATGAACTCTGTTTTGCTAAACCAGTTTGGTTGGGTTTCCATCACATGTAGCTGGACACAATCTTGATCTAAGCACTCAGCAATTGCCTGCCAATAATATTATCTTAATAAATGTTACTTTTTACTTTTCTATAAATTGTCATGATTATAAGTCAACTATCATTGTATTGAGCACTATAAGAGAATCCCAATTCTTTTATTTTTCTAGAATTTAGTTATGATGGACATTGCATAATATAATTAGTTATGAACTGTGGCTGGGAAATATTCTTATTATTCAAAGACACTGGTTATAATAAATTGGTTGAAAGTATTTGACATTCTTTTGTTGCTTTTTTAACTGATGCATTAACTAGCTCTCTAAGGAGATGATTTTTTTTTAATGTAAGTCTAGTAAATTTATAGGAAGGAAGGATTAGGATATTCAAATATTTTGGCTAAAGAGTTTTTTTCCCCCAAAGTTAAATTTTATTTGGGAGAAACAGACTTCCAAAAGATGCTTTCTTCATTTTTATTTATGAACATTAGGTTCTTTGGTACTTAGGAACATTTTAATGCTGTTTAAGTAAGACTGGGTCTAGAGATGGGGAGAATAGAATATTGGTGACTTATCTAGAAATAAATCTGAAATACATAAAGCCCTAGGAAATTTCTCAAAATTCTCCTAAGGGTCAGCATATGACATGATGAATAGCTTGCCCTCTTGTCTCTGCTTCCCCAAGCTGCCCTACTTGGAGTATAATGTAGGTCCAACCCAACACAAGGGAATCCATTTCTAGCTTTAGTCAGGAAATGAGACTTCTCCATATAACCAAAGTGAAATCAGAGAACTTGCCTCAAACCACCAAGTAAGTTATGTTCCTGTTCACTCAGTTTTGTGTTTTTGATTTTTTTTTTTTTCAGTTTTTATATTCTGTTGTTCAGGTAGAGAAAAGTAACAGGATAGGTTGGGTTATGCTGCAGTAACTACAATGCCAAAGCAATAAAATTTGTTTCTTGTCCACTCCACTTGTCCTTTATGGGTCAGTAGGGACTCTTGGCTCATGGTAGCCATTAAACCCAAGCTGACATTGTAGCTACCATCTTGCTCATTGCCAGTCACTATGTAAAAGGAAAAGAGGGTCTTCCACTGGCACTTACAAGAATTTGTCACTATTGCTCACAACCCTTTAGCCAGAGCCAGTCCCATGTCCCTACCCAACCAAAAATGGGCCAAGAATTGTGCTGGGAAAAGAGCACCAGAGAGTTAGCAAATCATACTAATAGCTATGTATCATAGAAATTTCATTGTGTACCATATCACCAGTTGTGTACCATATCACTTATGTTATCTAACTCCCACAACAAAGTTTGATTTTGTTTAACTTCAATTTTCAGATGAGAAATCTCAAGCTTAGACAGATCAAGGAAATTGTTCAAGAGTCCTATCTAATATGTAAATTTGATTTCAGTTTCATCTGATTTCAAAATCCATTCTTTTTCCTTTATTCATGCCCCTAAATTTCTGAGTAAAACATGGTTAGCTACACAGCCTCAGAACCTTGGTGGGTGAAGCGGTATAGAGAGTAGGGAAGAGGATTTATTTTTAGCAACTTCATCATAATAACAATAGCAAATATTGTCAACAAATTGTCCGTGATGCTAGATGGTACAGACTTCCTTGGCCTCATTAGTATGACTAGCTAACTCACCCAAGGATCCCAAACTGAAACCACAAAGCCAAAAACTAAAGTGACTAAAATGAGATTATGGAGTAGGGATAATAGGGATACGAAGTAGGTCAGACAGTACCATGGATTTAAGAGGCAGTATTAAGCTATTTCTGTTCATCAGAAGCCTTCAAGTGATCACTTCAGAAAGTTTCCTGTTACTCAGGATGTTACCCAATTGCTTTAAAGGACTGTCTTCCCTATTATATAATTCTCACCTTTAATCCCTAAAGAATTGTTCATCATTTTGAGAAATTCATTAAAAGCATTACATGTATTTTTTAATTACTGCTCTAAATACACCAGCTCTGACCGAGATTCACATTTTGGACCTGGTGCGCTCAAGCACACCAGGCAGGCTGAGCCTCCCCTGAAGTCCTGGGAAGGACATGGTTGTGTACCTGTGACCTGGGTCCATGGTGATGTAATCTCCAGCAAGGAAATGATGCTCCCGCAATTTTTTAAAATAGCCTTTACACTGTGTTTCATTTCTACAAAATAGCTAGCATAAGACTACAAATATTCAACTAAGGATGAAGATGTTGATATATCTTGGACTTTTATTTGTTCTAAGCACATACTCACATAATTGTAAACCTGAAGGAATAAAGGTAACTCTTTTGAAGACTTTACCTAAAATTCTTGTGATATAATGACACATGTAAAAGGCAGCCAGTAATCTTTTAGAGCACCATTATTGGTTTTAGAGCTGCTAGGTAGAAAGTACACACTGCCTTCAGTGTGCCACGTGCTTTGATGGGTCAATGCCTTGCCTTACCTCTGATTAGATCTATTTTAGCAGGACTGTTCAAGTTATGGATTGTTTTTCCCTATGTCTCAAGTTTTCTTTAGTATTATTTTTGTAATACTTAAAAAAACGTTATTGTGGTAATACAAGCCACATGAAATATCCCATTTTAAGCACTTTCATGTGCACCACTCAGTGATATCAATTACATTCATAATTTTGAGTTAGCATCACCACCAAGCATTAACAAAACTTTCTCTTCACCCCAAACAGAAACTCTATACCCACTCAGCAGTAACTCCCCATCTTCCCCCACCTCCTGGTTCCTGGTAACCTGTAATCTACTTTCTGTCTCTATGAATAGCTTCATAGAGATATTTCAAAGAAACAGTCTAGAAATTTCTAGATATTTCTTATTCTAGATATTTCATGAGTGAAATCATACAATATTTGTCCTTTTGTGTCTGTTCTTTTATTTACTCAACTTGATGAATTCAGAATTCATCTTTGTTGTAGCATATATCTTCCATGTAGCATGAAAGATCTTCATTCCTTTTTATGCTTGAATAATAGTCCATTGAATATATACATCACGTTATGTCTGCCATTTGTCTTTTGTTGGCACACTTGAATTGCCCTTTTGTAATAATTTTATAGTAAAATATTTTTGAACGTGAAAAGAGTATTTATAATATGAGTTAAAGTACTTCAGATTACATGCTTCTATAGTATTACAGATTGTTCAAATAGAGATAAATATGAAGATAGATTATCAAAGTTAAAACTCACATAGTATTCTTAAAATAATCAGTAAGGCATGGAAGGCTAAACTCAATTTTAGGAGGAATGTCCTAGAGTTGAGGGTCAACCCCTTCTTAAAACAGCCAAAATTTAAGTCACCTGAATAAATAGAGAAAAGAGAAGGAAAGGGCAATTTGAACTCTGCAACCTCGCATATTTAAAAGAAGAAACAGAAGAGGTAATTCCAATTGACCCTTTGTGTTTTATGGGTTTTGCATCTCTGAGAAGGTTAAGATGACAGCCCATTCTAAACACATGTCCATTTACATTAGCAGCCTTTTCTATGGGTGACTTAAGTGCATATTTGAAACATTCCAACAGAGAAACAAAAAAGACATCAAAGGATCAAATAAATCCACACAAGCATTGGAATGTCAGAGCCAGTTTATTTGGACTTCTTCTCACCCTTATTTGTCCACTGCAATCAAATGAGACCATAAAACAGTCAGTACCCAAAAGACCCGAGTTCTGTAGAAAGCAGTGCAGATCTTGACTCTTTTGGGAAAGCTGTAAAGGATACTTGACTGCATTAGCAAAGGGGACTGGGGGCTGGGGGAATGTGGGAGGGAGGATTGCTTTACTAACACTCACATTTTCAAATGAGGCAAATAGGTGTCAGGTTCCTGCCGGAGCACTAAATAAGTCTGGATGCTAAAAATGAATAAGGGGGCAGGCCACTGTGGCTCAGCAGGCAGAGTTCTCCCCTGCCATGCCAGAGACCCAGGTTTGATTCCCGGTGTCTGCCCACGTGGAAAAAAAAAAAACAAAACACCAAACAGAGACAGATTGAAGAGTAGTTTTTATAATTCTTGGGTGCTATATGGGTGGCTAATTGGAAAGGCCCTGAATGCCCCAACTTGGTTTGATCATGTAATTCAAGGAGAACAATTATTTTAACTTTTCAGACAGTCGGCCTAGGTTCTTTTGTTCTAGTCTAACATTCTCTTTTTAAATGATTTTTCCCCCTTCTCTCACATTCTATCCTCCCTTGATTACATTACATAAGGAAAATTGCAGATGTTTAGTTTTTATAACAGGCAAGATTAATATTCACTTTGAAAAAGTCTGGTACATGGACAAAATCCATATAACAGCACATATAATACTCACACAAGGAACTCTGGGTCTCTTCATTTTACTAAGAGCTAAAGAATGTTTTAAAGTAGAGAGGAAGAAATGATGGGAATATTTGCTGCAGGATGCAGACACCAGTCCCCTGGTGCCATTAGCTCAACAGGAATTAAATGTAATCTGAGCAGGGCAAGTTATTAAAAGTAAGTGGTATTTTCTAAGTCCTTACTTTGGAACCTGGCTAGACTGATTTGTTGGGCTTGCCCAAGGATTGCAGAGATAAAATAATTGTGTAGAAGAGAAGAAAAGATGGGCACTAAAGGCAAATTCTCAAGTCCTAAGGGGTGTAAATGCAACCCAAAAGAAGCCTATGGAGGAGATGAGAAAGAAGCAGATGTTAAATACTCAACTTTTCTACTGGCGTCCTAACTAGTGGCTTTACCATTAATCAATACTGCAAGTTTAAGTACTGGTTCTCCATGGGGAAGAAAAAAATCAGAAAGGGGTTCTTTGTTCTTTGTTAAGCCAAACATAAATATTTGTGCTGCACAGAGAAAATGCCCCTGGGTGGTTTCTTCCTCTGCAAGTCAAGGATGACCAGGTAATACTCAGTCAGAAAAATGTAATAATGACTGACGACTGATAATGTCTTATGCTCTATATCACTCAGAACAGATATTTTTATGTTTTGAGCCTGTTTCTCTCTCTATATATATTTATATGTATTTTGTGTGTGTGTGTGTGTGTGTGCACAGTCACAGCTACTTGTCACTGAAAGCATTTCTTACGTGTTTTTGTGAAATATGTATTATTCTTTCTAGGTCCAGCAAATGATAAGCTAGTGCTTTTCTTTAAAGGATGCCCTTTCTATACGTTTAATTTTTTTTAATTTAAAAATTACAAATGCTGGGCGGGCCACGGTGGCTCAGCGGCAAGAATGCTTGCCTGCCATTCCAGAGGACCCAGGTTCGATTCCCGGTGCCTGCCCATGTAAAAAAAAAAAAAAAATTACAAATGCTAATTATAAAAGTACAATGAGGGATATAAAAATAAAAAAGGAAAATGTCCTCCCTCACTCTCCTCCTGTTCCTGTTTGTTTAGTTATTGATTGCTTGCTGTATTACAAATTAGCCCCACAATCCAGTGGATTAAAATAACAATAAACATTCATTATATCCCTCAGTCTGTGGGTCAGGAATCCAGAGTGGCTTTGCTGGGGTCTCAGGGCCCTCACAAGGTTGCAGTCGAGATTTTGACTATTGCTGCTGTCATCTGAAGGCTTGGCTGGGGCTGCAGCATCCGCTACCCAGGGGGATCACATGCTTGGTAAGTCAGTGCTGGCTGTTGGCAAGAGGCTTCCTTCTTCACCACGTGGAGCTCCCCAAATTCCCCCAGAGTGAGTGACCCAAAGACCAGCAAGAAGGAAGACAAATGTCTTTTGTGGTCTGATATTGTCACACACACACTAAATTCAGCCCACACTCAAAGGGAGAGAATTGACTCCACTTTTAAGAGAGCGGAGTACTGCAGGATTTGTGAACATATTCTAACCACCACAGTGCTCCTACTCTTTAAAGGCAACTGCTACTCAAGTATTAGTATATAAGTTTCTAGACCTTTTTCTATGTCAATTCAAATATAAATATATACGATATACATAGGTATGCATGTATATATGTAAATGTATATAATTTAGTTATCATTTTACAAAATCCTTAGAAAATACTATGATTATTGTTTTGCAACTTTTTATTCATTAAATAGTTTAAGGACATCTTTCCTCCTCTTCCCATATCTCTTGCTCTTTATAATAGCTGCATAGCATTTCATTATATGCTTATAATATAATTTATTTAATTATTTCCCTAAAGATCCATTTTTTGTTATTATGAATAATTCTTCAGTGAACACCTTGTATATGAAATCTTACCTGTTCATATATTTTTGTACGATACATTCTTAGAAGGCAATTGCTTCATCAGAACAGTATTGCTTTTACTATTTTGAAAGGTTCTCTCAAATTGCCATGCAAATGTGTAACAGTATTCATTCATTCATTATATTGGTAGGGTAGGCCGAGCTGAAGTAATGAGTAGAATTTAAAATTTTCAGAGGCTTAAAGACAATAAGTTTATTTCTTTCTTCGGAAACAATCCATGGCAGTTTTTCCCTGTCAGCAGTGGTGTGGCCAGTGCGCAGGTTTGGAGGTGCATGTCCGCCATAGCGTAGAAGCTATGTTATCCACACAGTTTTTCAGGGATCCAGGCTTGTAGGGTCCACGACATCTTCACGATGTTCCAAGGTGACCCTGGTTGTCACCATCACCAGTCCAAGCAGTGGGGAAGGAGGAAAGAACATGAAGGCTGACTATGGAAAATTTTATTGGCTGGGCCTGAAAGGGACACATATTACTTCCACTCACACTTTACTGGAGAGAACTCCAAAGGGTGCTGGGAAATATAATAAAGTTGGATGACTATATACCCAGCTACAGCTAACTTTCTCTGCTATAGAGATTTCAAAATGGCATGGCATTGGCATCAAGCAATCAAAACAGATGTTGATTATAAACTATCAGAAAGGCCATGCAGTACATACCAGCTAAATATCAGACCTGCTCTTACTCCCATGAAAAATTTAAAATCAAAATTTCAATAGTGTTTTTAATGTATTAAAAAGTAAATTTTTGTTTTGAAATTTAAGTTGTTTTAGCTTATCTAAAAGAATAAATTTTTGAAAAAGAAGAATAAATGAGGATGTCCTTACCCTACTAGATATCAAAATTTCCTATGAAGATAGAGTAAAACAGTGTCATTCATTGGAATAGACCAATGGGGCTCATCAAAATATATAAATCCTGTCAATCTCTCAAATGATTTAATCATTATTTCTCCTGGGAACCACCGTCCCCAGACCCTCCATGATCCTGCCTCAGTAGGGTGATTGCTCTCTAGGTTTCATGCACTCTCTGGGAATTCCCATTGCTTGCTTTCCTGTTTTCTTTGTTATGTGCTGACTTCCTTCTTGGTTTACTCACTCATATTGCTGGAGTACAACTTCTAGTACCTTCCCAACAAAAATTTCCTGGAAGGTAAATCTTTTGAGGCCTTGAATGACAGAAG
Source organism: Tamandua tetradactyla (assembly GCF_023851605.1). NCBI lineage: Eukaryota > Metazoa > Chordata > Mammalia > Pilosa > Myrmecophagidae > Tamandua > Tamandua tetradactyla. The sequence continues at coordinate 129,457,118 of NC_135329.1, read as the reverse complement.
ATGTCTCTATTCTTCTTTCTTGATTAGCTGGGTAGTATTAGCTTGATTAATACTCAGTTTAGCTGGGTGTTAATTGATTAACTTTTTCCCCCTCGAAACTGTCTTCTGGCATCCAGTGTTGCTGTTCAGAAGTCCAGAGCCATTTTCACTACTTAAGTGTCACTCATTCTATCATTCGTGAAGATTTGAGGCTCTTCTTTTTTTACCCTGGTACTCTGGAATTACTCAAAGATACACTGTTGGGGATTCAATCATGTCCCCCACAACCGGCATGTTCAGGTCCCAACCTCTGGTCCTGTGGGTGTGAATTCTTTTTTAAATAGGACCTTTGAAGATGTTACTAGTTAAGGTGTGTTCAAACTGAATGAGAGTAGGCCTTAATCCACTATGGCTGAAGTCCTTATATGCAAAGGAAATTGGACACAGAAAGAGAAGCCATGGGAGAAGCAAGAAGCTGGAAGTCAATGAAACCCAAAAGTGAGAGAGGAGAAGATGCTGCCATGTGCGTTGTCATGTAATGGAAAATTCAAAAAACTCCAAGAATTCTGGCCAGCCAGAAGATATCAGTTTCGGGAGGAAGTAAGCCTTCTAGCTTCTGAAACCATGAGCCAATAAATTCCTGCTGTTAAGCCAAGCCATTGTAAGGTATTTGTCTTAGCAGCGAAGAAACTAATAAATATACCACGGCTTTTTGTTTGTTTGTTCGTTTGCTTCATTTGTTGTGCAAAGCACTCAGTGGGACCTTTCTTGCTAGAGAGTCACATCAGCTAATTAAAGAATTTTTCTTTTCTTTTTAGGAATTTTTTATTCTGTATCTATTTGATAATATCCTTTACTCCATTTTTTCCTTTCTCTCTTTTTAAATCTCTATTCTGTTAATCAGTTGATGGACCTCCTGGATTGATTCTGTAATTTTTTAATTTTTCTCTGATACTTTTCCATTAGTACTTTGGAAGAAAAGCTTTACTCTCATAATCAGATAAGATATAATATTCATTACCTTGTAGGTTCAGTCTTTCTGAATATCAATATCCATAAAGTCAGGCCATCTGCTCAAATCTTTAAAAAAATGACAGGGGACTGAACCAGCGACACTGGACGAAACCCACTCAGAAGCAAGTGTGCTGCTCCTCCACCATTATGGGAACTTACTATTTTTAACCGTCTGCTTCTAGTACTCCTGCCAATGCAGGAGTACTTCCTCTCTATTTGTATACCATTTATCTACCTGGGTTTTCTGCTCACAGTCACGTTACTCTGACTCATACTATCTATTTATTAAAGATTCCTATTGCTTCATGGTATCTGTGCACAATCTCCTCATCCATGGGGTCTTTTAGCTTTTTCTGTTAACAAAAAAAACCTCCCTGTATTTTCCACAAAAATGGTCCAAGATAATTTAATTACCTAAGGAATCCCATCATTTCTCTTCAGGCAAAACTGTTCTAGGCTTTCCCCTAGATCTCTGTCTCCTAGTTTGATTACATTTGAGTCAGGTAACCACACCTCCTGGCAAAATCAGCCATGGACTGGGGCTGGGTGAGGAGATACCTCCCAGGTAAACCATGCCTAAAGAATGCCGAGGGCTACTTCCTTGCCAAGAGGCTGCGGGTGTAGCAGGCATTCAGAGAGGTAGCCAGTCCTTTACTGTGGCTTTAGGCAAGCGGCTCAAGCTTAGTATAGCCTCAAGTGGCTCTTTGAAAAGTGGAAACATTTAGATATTCCCTATCTATTTCATAGAATTATTGGGAGAATGAAATAAAATATTTTGCATTTTAAAGCATTGTACAATGTATGTAAAACTTTTAACAAAGTCCCTGGCATATGATTTATACTCTAACAGTAGTGGTTTAACAGGATAGTGTACAGTGCCCACTAACGAAATTGGCTCTTAAACCCCACCGCTGAGAAGAGAAATACCAAGCAAGGCACATTCTTAGCCCAGGGCACTGCCAGGCATTGGGTTTCTCTGCAGGTTTGCCGAGAAGGCCAGTCAGAAGAGTGAGCAAGTCCACCAATGTACCTCCCCAAAAGGCCGGGAATTAAGAAGAGGGGCCTTCTTGGGGAGGGAAGTTTGCCAAGTTATTGGGAAGAGCTATTTCCTCTTCTCATCCATCTGAAGGGAGGAGAAAAGTTACCTCTTCTACCTGAAGCACAGTTAGTGGAGCCCCACGGGACAGAGAAAAAGGGAGGGAGAGAGAGTGTGTGTGTGTGTGTGTGTAACACACCAACGCCCCCTCCAATGAGTCAGGGAGGTGTCATAATCTCCACAGTGAAGGCTGCCAGTGACAGAATGAACAGAGAGCCCACTGATACAGATGGTCTTTTTTATTTTTTAAGTTTTCTCTAAAGCTAAAATTTTTACATTAAAAAAAGCTATTTAATTTTTTTTTACAAAGCCCCTTTTATTGTAAAATAAAGCATACAGACAAAATCATTAACATAAATCTGCAGCTTAATGTGTTATAAAGCCAACATCAATGTGGTCAAAATAAATAAAACATTGCCAGCAGTCTCCACATTGTGTTCTTTCCCAGTGAGAAAGCCCTCCCTCCCTGCAAGGGTAATCACAACCTGACTTTTATAAGATAACCACTTTTTTTTTCATCTAAACATCCATCACAAACACCATACTTAAGTATTGCTTGTTTTAAGATTTTATATAAATAGTGTCATACAGTATAAGTAAACATCAATTTATCTTATGCTACTGTTGATGGACATTTGGGTTGTTTCCAGTTTGGGGCTATAGAACATTCTTGTATATGACCCCTGGTGTATGTGTATACACATTTCTTAGGGTATATAGTCAGGAATGGAGTTGTTAGGTGATAGAGTACGTAAATCCTCAACTCGACTATAGAGTGTTTTCTAAGTGGTTTTACCAAAATGCTTCCCACCAGCAATTCCGGAGAATTCTCCTTGTTCCACATCTAAAACAGTGATTCTTCATTCTGAGCTTATGTACTTCTGTATGGCATTCGTGCCTTTGTGTAGACCTCCCCATACTGAATAAGGGCTGGTTTTGTGACCAATGGAAGGGACAGTGTATGAATTCCCAAGCCAGGTCACAGAAGATATTGCTGCTTAGCACTCTGGGGAAAGTAAGGTACCATGTTATGAGGGTGCTCAGGAAGCCTTGTGGACAGGTCTACATTGGAAAGAACCAATTTACCAAGACCACCTTGCTAACTAGGTGAATGAATTACCTTGGAAGCAAAACTTTTAGCCCCAGTCAAGCTTCCAGGTGATTCTAGTCCCTCAGCCTTCCGGTTTCCAGCTAACACTCCAGAAATCTTGAAGCAGAGACCAACCATCCCCCTTTTGGAATTCCTGACCCATAGAAGCCGTGAGTGAAATAACACATGATTAATGTTGTAAGCCACCAAGTTTTGGACTATGTTACACAGCAATAGATAATGAATACAACTTATATGATCACTTAGTAAGTATCCTTGCTGAAAATTTGAACCCAAATCTGACTATGCCCTTAGATTTAACTCCAAGTTTAAAAGAAATAGAGGTAACAAAGAGATTTGTTAAACAAACACCCCACAGGGATGCAATCAGCAAAATCCAGAATATGGGAAATTCTAAAAGAAAAAGCAAGGAGAAGAACTTATGCATAGGAGAGACTTAAGTGTGGTAGATTGTATTGTTCCTAATATTCACTGTACTTTTCTGTGGAAGGATTACACTTCCCTTTACACCATTGACATCAGGCTTAGCCACGTGACATGCTTTGACCAGTGAAATGTGAGCAGACCTTGAAAGTTGCCACTTCTTAGCAGAAGCTTTATAAAAGTCATGGTGTGTTTCAACCATTTCTCATTTCCATCTGCCAGGAAGTGGGTGTATTCCAAGTAGAGACATTTCTTCAGCATGTGGCCAGGAGTGAAGAGCATGTGGGCCTGACTCATAATGGAAATTCACGTGAGCAAGAAAGAAACCTGAGTTTTGTAAGTCACTGTGATTTTGGAGTTTGCTACTATGGCAGGATCTAGTGTAATCTGATTCACACAAGAAATATTTCAACCAAATACAACATATAAACATTGTTAGAATCCTAATATATGAGACAATTGTAGAAAATTGTATATGAACTGGATATTTGATGATAAGACTTTTTTTAGGTGTGTTTTTGGTATTGCAGTTATGTTTTTTTTTTCTGTTATTTTTTTATTTTTTTATTTTTTTATTAATTAAAAAAAGAATTAACAAAACAATTAGAAATCATTCCAATCTACATGTACAATCAGTAATTCTTAATAACATCACATAGTTGCATATTCATCATTTCTTAGTACATTTGCATCGATTTAGAAAAAGAAATAAAAAGACAACAGAATAAGAATTAAAACAATAATAGAAAGAAAAAAAACAAAAAAAACAAAAACAAAAAACCTATACCTCACATGCAGCTTCATTCAGTGTTTTAACATAATTGCATTACAATTGGGTAGTATGGTGCTGTCCATTTCTGAGTTTTTATATCCAGTCCCAAAAAAACATTCTTATGCTTCAGTACATGGGTCAGGAAGGGAGGTGGAGTGAGTAGGGGCATAGATAAACAAGATTGACTGTGGGATGATAAGTGTCAAAGCTGGGTGATGAGTATATGCCAGTTCATTATATTAGTCCCTCCCCTTTTGTTCATGTTTGGAGAGTTCCATAATAAAACTTAAAGAAAAAAAAAAAAACTTGTTTATTTGAGTCCCCGAGTTGTCCCTTGTCTTCTAAAAAATTATAGAAAATCTAGGAGCTGGGAAGAAGTAGCTGACCAGTTAAGTTTAGTGAGTGTGAATATGCGAAAGGGTGTTTGGTTCAGGCCTCTGGAGGAAGACCTGAAACTGATCATTTTCAGTGAGAAAGATGTTTCCCCGCGAGGATTGCGTCAGGTCAGAGCACTGTCAGGGACAGATTCAGAGCGGTAGAAAGGTTTGGCGAGCCTGGAGGTGCCACAGCCTCCACCTCAAGTGTGCAAGGGAGGGACATGATTTGAGTAAAATCTTTTTAACTCTTCTCAGTCTACTGGCTGAGATCAAATGTAGTATGTGTTCTTATCAGGTCTGACGTGTTCTTGTTCTGAGAAAGAAGCATTAAGTTGATATTTGGAATTGAGGGATGTATTGGAAGCTTGCTGTATCCACTCCATGTCTCACTCTGGAATTGTAATACTTCTAGGAATGGTTGTTTTCTTTAGTTCTCCTTGTCTCCTACAAAGTGCTCTAATTTACCTTTCTTTTTTTTTCTCTTTTTTATTCTGAAATAATATCAAACTTACAGGGAAGTTGCAAAAATATCTAATTCACTCTTAATAAGTTCCAGACTGCATTGCCACCTTTTTTTTTTTTTTTTTTTTTCGCATAGGCAGGCACCAGGAATCGGGTGTCCGGTATGGCAGGCTGAGCCACCGTGGCCCGCCCAATAGCATTTCCACCATTTGCACTGCAAGAATATAGTTTCCTTTAAGTGAAGTAAACAAGGTAGCTGACAATGCATTTGAAAACCCTTTCTCTAAAGTTGCTTTCAGTTCATCACCACACATCCTCGTGGCTCCTCAACCCGCAACTTCTGATAAATATAGGGATCTTTTTTGAAATCCATTCTGAACTTGGTATGCTTACAATCCAGAGAAACAAAAAAGTTGGCTTTTTTAGCAGTCAAAGACAAAGCTAATAGCCAGGTGTATCCTGACCTCTGCTCTCGTTCCAGTTTTGACATATTATCTATTGCCTTATTTCTTGTTGCCTTTTCTACTTATAAAATGACTTTCACTTTCATCTAGTTTAAAGCTAAACTGAGTTTATGGCTTTAGATAAATTCAGATGCTTAAACTCTCTAGCTTAAATGTAAATGAAATAGTTTACCTACTTGAGCCCTGGCCTATTGAGTTCCTATAACCTTCTAGAAACTCTACCATGTGACCTCTGACTGGGAGATACAGCCACAACAAACCCCTCAGATCATATTGTTCTGAATAAATTTTCAAATTCTTACCCCTCACCCCCTCCCCCTTAAAAAGTAGGACTGAGCATTCAAAATGTGCCGGGAAGTTATGAAATTGGATAGAGTCATACTTAAGCTATTAAGGAAGTCCATTCACCAGAGTAAAGCAGAGATTCCACCCAAGGAGGTGTGGAAGACAAAAGTTTTATGCTTGTACCCCCAGAGAATTGTCACTTTATAATAATCATAATGTTCAATCATTTCTCTAACAAAAAATCAGAGCAAAAACCTTTAGTTCAGATTTTTAATGATACATCATTTATTCAAAACTAGCCAAAGCCTGTCTTTGACAATTGCCCTTCTTAGTCTTCCCAACTCTTCTGTCTTTTGTCCCTTAACTCTATAAAGAAACTATGCTCTCCTGCTGCCCTTTGTTCAATTAACTAGGGCCAAACTTCTTGTACCATCAAGGACACTAAAAATAAATATCTATGTTTTCTTTTAATGTTTTGCCTACTGTAACCTACTTTTAGTTCAATTTCAAAAGCAAGGGGATGAGGTGTGTCCTAAATAAACACATCTGTGAATGGTTCCACAGCGTTGGCTGTACAGCTTTTGTGTCATAACCAAAATTGCTTCCTATAGCAAGCAAAAGTTTAAAGGATTTTCTTCATCAGAAAATTGATATTTAATTTCTGAAATTGCATTTTCTTCATCGAAAATCTATTAGTTACCGACTATTAAATCCTGCTATTAAAGATCTCTAGTTAGTGTCACCTCTGATGGGGCTGAGTCAGATGTAGAATCACTTTCAACCCACCCACACGTCTGAAAACACATTTTCAGCGATTATGAAATCAGGAGCTGTGAAGTTTCCCAGCAAACAGAACATTTTATCAGCTAATGTTATTTTAATTATTCGTTTTTAACGACGAACCTATGAAAGTCTTTAGGCATTGGAGTCAAGAGCTAGGCAGTTGCCTCCCCAAAAATCGAATTGCAGTTTGAGGGTTTCACTGACATCAGGTGATTATTGTCTGTAATTTAAATATTTTAGCTTAAACAGTAAGATGCATGTGTGTGCTTTAAAAGTTAGTTTTAATTTTCACCCTAGGAGTGGTTAATTAAAATCTGAAGTGCCCTAATGGGGAATACACATTGCAGAAGGTGGTCTGTTGGCATGTAAGGACCCTAGCTAGGAGCCTGGGTTTGGAATCCGCGTTTCCTACAGCTCCTACACCAGAGAATTAAGTTAGCATCAGAGATGTGCCTTCGTAGGTTAAATGAATGGTGTCTGCGGTTTAAGTACTGCATGGGCACCTCACCGGGGAACAAATCAAGTGTAAATACGAGTTTAATCGCGGGTGAGCCCGGAACGGGGGTCCCCCCACCCCCCAGGCGTTGGTTTAGTCCTGAGGGAGCCCCTTAATGGAGGATTCTGTCATCCCCGATCCAACCCGAAATGTAGCTGATTTCTGCCCTAGAATATAGTTGTGTCTGCTTCAAGTTAACATTTCATGAAAAGTGCTAGTTAGAGTTGGGAGCTCCCCCAGCTCGATGATTTGTTCGACGGTTGTCCTTACTTGCTAATCAATGTTCGAACATGGAATTCAGCCTGAGACTAACTGGCATGGGGCCGCAGCACCCAGGGGCCGATGGAGGGCCCAGCAATAACAACGTGGACTGGTAAAGGCCCCACCAAGAAGCCGACAATTGTACACCATTTTAACTGGCTTAAGTCAGTTAACGCTAGGCCCATGATTTGCATTTAACGAAAAAAACAAAAGTGGGCCAAATAGGAAAACAAAATTACATAAAATGACAAAGATTTGAGGAAAATGTGGCAAGTCTTCCCAGAGAGAAATGTGGTTTTATCTATGTAAAAATAATATCAAAAATTCACTTACTCCTCGCCACAACTCAATGAAGTGATACTATCATTATCCCCATTTGTATCAGTCAGGGCTCTCTGGAGAAACAGAATGGATAGGAATTATACATATGTAAATACATATATAATATATATATATATATATATATATATATATATATATATATATATATATACCTTTTTTTTTTTTTTAGGGAATTAGTGCACACAATCACAGGGGTTGGGAAGTCTGGAATCTGTAGGGCAACTGGCAGACTGGAAATTTACACCGGAGTTGATGTTGCTTCTAAGGCAGGATATCTTCTCCTGGAAACCTGCGATTTTGTTCTCATGGCCTTCTACTGATTGAGTAATGCCCATCCACCTTACCGAGGGTAATCTTTAAAGACAGTCGACTATAGAGGTTAATCACCTCTATCTGCACAGCAATATCTCGACTAGTGTTATTTAAGCTTTCACTTTTTTTTGCATGGGCAGGCACTGGGAATCAAACCTAGGTCTCCGTCATGGCAGGCAAGAACTCGGCCACTGAGCCGCTGTTGCACTGCCCCTAGACTGGTGTTATTTAAATAACTTGAAACTAGAGCCTAGCCAAGTTGATATACAAAACTAACCACCACACCATTTACCAAGGAGGAAACTGAGGCATAAAGTGTGAGCTGTCCTAGATCATACAGATTAAGTAAGTGGGGAGCAATGATTTGAACCCAGGCAGTTTGACTTCTCTGTTATAAATACAAGAATTTCCTCCCTGAAAAATAGCAGTAAGATAAGTGACTAGAAAGCATAGGAGTTTATGGGGTAAAAGAAAACTGGACTTGCTGTAAGAGACCAGGGGAATACTAAGGAATTTTGAGGTCTTCCTTTTCTTTGCAAGACCATTACACAAAAAGGATTTTTCTGTTAAGCATCATTTGGGCGACAGGGCTTCTGTGATGACTTTAAAATAAAGATATGTCACTTGGTTGATAATGTGTATAACAGCTTTCTTAGATGCAGCAAAGCTGCTGAGTATAAGGAGACTTTAAAGAGAAGGGCAGACAGCAGACAACCTGTTACTATCTTTTCTATATTTTACTTCCTTCCTTTTATATCCCACTATATCATACTATACTAGAACAAGCATCCACACCTGTGAGATTACAATTATAAACCACAGCAAAATATTCCTTCACGATGCCAGGTTTTTCTCTCTCCCTTGCCCTACAGGAAAGGCAAGAATTGGGATAATCTGATTACTAGCACAGGTACTTGGTGAACTCTTCACCTACTGCTATTAATCTGATCTTGCATCTTTCCTTTGCAGGTTACTCTCCAGACAGGGTTCTTAGAGGCAACAGAAATCACCAGCCTACAACCATTGTTCTATAGATGTTCTTTATTCATTTATCAATTTGTATTCCTGCAACATAATTTTACACACCTATTGTTATACAAGCATTTGGAGACGCACTCATGGGCCACTTTCCATTTTCCCATCACCATGGCAACATGATGTCCTTCTCTGGCAGTCCCATTTTCTCACCCTAGTTCTGGGCACACACAAGATCCTGGTGAACTACTTTTTCTGCCACATCACACAGAACTATAGGAAACTGATGCTGAGAACAGTAGGCTAACATAATGGCTCTGGAGCACCTACAGTCAGATCCAAAAACTTCTGTAGGTCCTAGGAGTTTTAGGGTTCTTGTAACTATTATATACCCAGAAAATGAGCATTTCTTAAAAAAAAAATCCCCAGTGTTTGCACGCATTACAGATATCAGAATGTTTTTATGTAAAAATATAGTAATTAATTAATGTATTCATCAAACTTCAGTTGCATACTAGGAACTAAACCTAATGCTGGAAATTCAAGAGGAATAGGGCAGGGACCCTAATGATTTGTGTGCTGTTTTGGCTGCAGGTGATACTAACACAACTTAAAGTAGCTTAAGCAAAAAATAATTTTTTACCTCATCTTTTTGTTGTTGTTATTAATAAAAGTAAATGATGAGCAAAGTAGCAGGATGCAAGATCAACACAGAAAAATCAGTAGTGTTTCTATATGGTAGGAATGAGCTAACTGAGGAGGCAATTCAGATAAAAATTCATTCTCAATAGAAAGTAAAAGGATCATATACCTAGGAATAAACTTACCAAGCATGTAAAGGACCTGCACTCAGAAAATTACAAAGCATTGCTTACTGAAATCAAAGATGACCTAACGGATGGGAAGATATTCTGTGTTCATGGACAGGAAGGCTAAATCATTAAGATGTTAATTCTACCCAAACTGATCTACAGATTCAATACAATATCAATCAAAATTCCAAAATCCACTTTGTAGGCTTAGAAAAGCTAGTTACCAAATTTATTTGGAAGGGGAAGAGGCTTAGAATAGCCAAAAATATCCTAAAAAAGAATGAAGTGCGAGGACTTACACTTCCTGATTTTAAAACTTATTATAAAGCCGCAGTGGTCAAAACAGCATGATATTGGCACAAAGATAGACATATTGATCTATTTCATTAAATTGGAGAGTTTCAAAATGAACCTAAGATCTATGGCTAATTGATCTTCAACAAGACCCTCAAGTCCACTGAACTGGGACAGAATAATCTTTTCAATAAATGAAGCTGGTGATGATGGAGTTATACATAGAAGATAGGATTTAACAAATGAATATGAATGCTGAATCATTAAATTGATATCTCTTTTAGTCTCCAGTATTTTAGAGCAGCTAGAATTAAAAACCTAAAATTATGAAATTGTAACCCATGTCAAAGTGTGAAACTAATTGTGGTGCTGCGCTTTGAATGAAATTTCTTTTTTGTATATATGTTATCTTTCACAGAAAAAGAAGGGAAAAAAGTCGACTGTGATGATAAAAAAATATTTAAGCCTTCTAGCCTCCTATATTCTGGAGCAGCTAGAAGGAAAAATATGAGAAGATCATATGGTAGCCTATAACAAACTCTGGGATCTGTCCTGTAACCATTTGCTGAAGAGTGTTTTGAAAACGGTTGCTTTTTTATTTCTTTGCTTTACTATACATGTATATACTATACAATTAAAAAAAGCTTGAAAAAAAGGACTTAATTCAGAGCTTTAAGAAATTTACTAGTAAAATTAAATTGGATGAGCAATGTAAGTGAACTGAAAATCCCATTACAGATAGTAAATAAAAAGTGATCATAAATAAATAAATGGAGCTGGGAGAACTGGATAGCCATATCCAAAGGAATGAAAGAGGACCCCTATCTCATACCCTATACAAAAATGAACTCAAAGTAGATCAAAGACCTAAATATAAGAGTCAATACCATAAAACTCCTAGAAGAAAATATAGGGAATCATCTTCAAGACTTAGTGATAGGAGCTGGCTTCTTAGACCTTACATCCAAAGACAAACAATGAAAGAAAAAAATAGATAAATGGAAAATCATCAAGAATGAACACTTCTATGCTTCAAAGGATTTTGTGAAAAGGATGAAAAGGCAGCCAAGTCAATGCGCGAGAATATTTGGTAACCATATATCTGATAAGGGTTTGATATCCTATGTATATAAAGAAATCCTACAATTTATCAGTAAAAGGACAAACAACTCAATTATAAAATGGGCAAAAGACATGAATAGACATTTCTGCAAAGAGGAAATAGAAATAGCTAAAAAGCACCAAAAAATGTTCATCTTCATTAGGTATTAGAGAATGAAAATCAAAGCCGTAATGAGATATCATCTCATACTCATAAGGATGACAACTATTAAACAAATAGGAAACTGCAAATGTTGGAGAGGATGTGGAGAAATAGGAACACTTATTTACTACTGGTGGAAGTGTAAAATGGTACAGCTGCTGTGGAAGACAGTTTATCTGCTCCTTAGAAAACTAAATATTGAGTTGCCATATGACTCAGCAATTCTGCTACATGGTATATACCCAGAAGATCTGAAAGCAGAGTCACAAACAGACTTTTATACACCAATGTTCATAGCAGCAATATTTACAATCACCAAAAGATGGCAACAATCCAAATGACTGTCAACAGACGAGTGGATTAACAAAATGTGTATATTCATGTGATGGAATATTATGCAGCAATAAGAAGAAATGAGGTCCTGAAGCATGCAACAAGATGAATCTTGAGGATATAATGCTGAGTGAAATAAGTTAGAAGCAAAAGGACAGACGTATGATTTCACTAGTATGAACTAGCTAGAATATGTTAACTGAGACTCTTAAAATGTAGAATATAGGATACCTAGAAATAGACAGAAGTTAGAGAACAGGGAGTGGTAACCTAATATGTCCAGAAGGTATAACGAGGTTGAACTTAAAATATTTGGAAATAGATATGGGGTGAGGGTAGCTCTCTAATGGGGATATAAGGAATAATGATGTGTTATAGGTGATTTGGGTTGAAGGGGGTTGATTAGAGTCATGTATATCTCTGATTAACAGAACAAATTTAAATAAGTACTTGCATGAACCGGTACAAATATACAACACTGGTACAAAAGTTAATAATAGTGTGTACATAGGAGAAAATACCTATTGCAAGCTATGGACTATAGTTAGCAGTAATACCTTAAAATTTTCTCATCAACAATAACTGGTGTACAACACCAATATTAAGGGTCAATAATAGGGGAAGATAAAGAATGTGGGGTGCTTTTTCTTTTTTTGCATTTCTCTGATGACTTTCTTTTTGGACTAATGAAAGTGGTCTGAATGTGAGTGTGATGATGATTGCACAGCTGTTGGTTGAAATTATATACCCCAGAAAAGCCATGTTTTCTTCCCTAATCTATTTTGTGGGAGTAGACCTATTGTTTAGGGCGGAGCCTTTGTTTCAGTTGTTTCCAGGGAGATTGACTTACTCAATTGTAGGTGTGGCCTTTTGATTAGATTATCTCCACAGAGTTGTGGCACGCCCAATTGTGGGTATGGCCTTTTGTTAGATGGGGATGTGACTCCACCCATTCAAGGTCGGTCTTGATTAGTTTATTGGAGTCCTTTAAAAGGGGAAACATTTTGGAGAAAACACAATTGCTTCAGAGCTGACAGAGATGTGGACATTTGGAGATGCTTAGAGTGCTGAGAGAGAGAGAGCAGACACTAGATACAGATACTTGGAGATGCAGAGGTCAGCAGACATCACCATGTGCATTTCCGTGAGATAGTAAGCAAGCCAGAACCCGGAGTTAAATGAAAGCCCATAGATTCTTAAAGGGGAAACCACTGGCATTAGAAGCTGGAAAAAATGGAACCAGGAACAAAGACCAGCAGATGCCAGTTAGTGCCTTCCCATGTGTCAGACATCAGCCTTTCTTGAGTCAAGGTATTTTTTTTTGGATACCTTAGTTTGGATATTTATATAGCCTCAGAATGTTAAACTTGTAACTTAATAAATTCCCTTTTTAAAAGCTTTTCCATTTCTGGTATATTGCATTCCAGCAGTATTTAGCAACTAAAACAACAACCAAGTGACGGTAATGGTGGTAGATATTGATTGTATAATTTGAATGGAATATACGATAAATGAATATATCTCAATAAAATCTGCAAAAAAAAAAGTAAATGATGATTAATGGTTGTTTTATACCTACTTTTCAAAATACATAAAATCAGTTAATATTCTTTATGGCTAACAGCATAGACTGCCGTATAAGTTACCTTAATATTATATAATAATATCAGAAAATATTATTGAATTATGAATGTCTTTTATTTTCATCTATAAAAAGGAAATGTAACTGAAGAGATCAGATGTAAATTTCAGTTATGTTTGGATCAAGGGAGCTCAAATTATGTTATCAGAATTTCTTTTTCTCTTTTCATATCTGTTCATTTTTGCCTCTCTTTTTTCTTGTCAATGACAACATCATCTGAAAAATGGTTGTAAGAAGCTCCAGCTTAAGTCATTCTTAGAGTTCTCAAATGCAGAAGAATAGAGACCTTCTCCCCACCCCACCAAAAAAATACATATACATAAAAAAAAAAAAAAACAAGAAAACAAGAAAACCAAGGAAGAAAGCCACCCACGTTGGTAAGGAAGACGTAAAACTATTTCTATTTCAGAGGTAACGTGATCATATATATAGAAAATCCTGAGGAATTTAGAATTATTAGAACTAATAAATGAGTGAGCAAGGTTGTAGGATAGAAGATCAATATGTAAAAATAACTGTAAAAAAATGAATTGTATTTCTATACATGGGTAATGAAAATGAAATTAAGAAGACAATTCTGTTCACAATTACACCAAAAAGAATAGAATGCTTAGGAGTAACTTTAACAGATGAAGTGCAAAACTTGTACTATTAAAACTATAAAACACTGATGACTGAAATTAAAGACCTAAGTAAATGGAAAAACATTTCATGTTCATGGATTGGATGGTTTAATCATGTAAGATAGCAGTGCCTCCCAAAATGATCTACAGATTCAACACTATTCCTTTTAGAATTTTAGCTGAATTATTTGTAAAAACAGACAAACTGATTTTAAAATTTAAATATACACAGATACACTCCACCGCTAGAGATTAGGAAACACTGGTTAGGGTTTTCTAACCTTTAAGGTTTGGCTAGTTGAGGAGTTGGTTGGTGTGAAGCAGTGTGTCTGCGGAAGTGTTTTTCAGCATGGTGTCTGGACGACATACTTCAGAAAACAGGAAATGGGTTGCTGGGCCCAAAGCAAATCTCATAAAATAGAATCTTTGGGAGCTGGTAGGGTAGGGTTCAGGGATATGCATTCTAACAAGTCCTTTAGGAGATTTTGCTGCACAACTAGGGTAGCAGTCACTGTCTGGGGAGCTGATTCAATCAGATGCACACAGAGGCTTTTCTCATGAAGGTCAGTCAGTAAGATGTGCAAATTGTAGAAGAGCCAGGAGAAATTTTTTGGAAATAAGGAGAGTTTCAAGAAAGAGATAGAAAATCCACAGTTGGATATACATGCAATATATGATATAATAATGTAAAAATATGCTTGAATAAAATATGCCCAAATACCCTTGACTGTGTTATGGTACAGGCATTAGAGGATGGTTCTTGCTTTTTTTTGTAGTGTAGACACATTATTTCTATAAATTAAACAATGATTTTTGATAATTTTAAGGGGCTGTGTTAATGTTGTAGAGAAGTCAAATTGGACAAGGCCTTGGCAAATGGAAGGCCGCTGAAGAGTTTGGATGAGGGGGTGGAAGCCAATTACAGTGGTTGGATCCGGTAGATTAGAGAGGAAGGGGAGGGAGGCAGAACACATCACTAGTTCAAGGTTTTTGGTAGGAAAATCAAATTTAAAAATAAATTTTATTAAAATAAATTTTGCTGACTGTAAAAGTGATATTTATTGTGAAGATAATTGATATCACTAAATTGTACACATGGAAGTGGTTAAAATGGGAAATTTTGTGTCATATGTTATCACAATAAAAAAGCAGTAATTGTTCATCACGTAAAATTTGGGTAATTCATAATATTACGAACAAAATAATAGTCACCCATAATCCCAACAACCAAAACCAAACCATGTGAATAGTTTGGTATATTTGTTAGAAATTTCCCCTTCACGACAGTGCTTTGAGGTACAGGAAACAGGTCAAGATCATCTCTATTATTCGCCTCAGTTGAGGAAAACAATAATCAGAAAGGTTAAGTGACTTTCCAGAGGTATGAAAACAGGCCACACTAATGTGTTTGGTTTCCATACAGTTTTGCAGTTTCCACAGGGCTTCCACTTGCATTTCCTGGTTGCCCCCCTCCACAGAACTGGCCAGGGTAGCCTTTTCCTTGTGTGCTATTGAGCTCTGAACAGATTTCCGCTGAGGCGCCGCTGACATTTCATTGTGCCTATAAGTTTACAGATTTGAATTATCTGTTAGCCCTTGTGCTGGTTTAAAAGGATGTATGTACCCTAAAAAAGCCATGTTTTAACCCTAATCCCATTTTGTAAAGGCACTCCCAGTTGGGTCAAAGAAGGGACACATTGGAGGAAAGATAACTTCAGAGGCAAAGCCATGGAGGCTGGGGTCTGAAGTCAAGACACCTCGGGCCAAGCCCATAGAGAGGGTGAGTTTGCCCCGAAGGCAGAGAATGGGCCTTCCACCTCCTTGCAGTGGAAGAGTCATGCCGCCTCAGGCCTTGGGGAGGGTGAAGCACATTCCTGGGGGGTTCAGGAGAACCTGGCTGCCACCACATGGAGGGGTTGAGCGTGTGCTCCAGAGATGGCAGAGAGCCCAGGTGCAGGCCTGATCCTTGGAGAGGGTGGAGCTGAGAAAAAGATGGTCTCCCTAATGTCCCCCAAGGTTGCATGCAGAGAGAGGCAGACCTCTGCATAGACCCCTGGAAAGGTTGGGACTGCCACTGTCTAAAGCCCAGAAGGTAAATGACTCTCAGACTTTGAAATCTAATGGACTTTGCCCTGCGGGGTTTTTAAAACTATATGGGTCCAGTGACACCTGTGTTTTTTCCTCCCTTTGGAAATGGGAATATGTAGCCTATGACTGTTCCTCCTTTGTAATGTTTGTTTGAAACTTTAGTTAAATCATCTCCCTGGAAATGTGACTCAACCAAGAGTGGTTGTTAAGCTGGATTAGGTGGAGACATGTGTCCACCCATTCCAGGTGGGTCAGTTTACTGGAATTCTATAAAAATCAGTTTACTGGAATTCTATAAAAAAGGAAACATTTTTTAAAAAGCAAGAGATTCTGAGAGAGCAGAATGATACAGCCATTCACAGCCAGTGACCTTTGGAGATGAAGAAGGAAAACACCTCCTGGGGAGCTTCATGAGACAGGAAGCCAGGAGAGAAGCCAGCAGATGATCCCATGTCGCCATGTGCCTTTCCAGATGAGAGAGAAACACTGTGTTCATCATGTGCCTTCTCATTTGAGAGAGACCCTGAACTTCATTAGCCTTCTTGAACCAAGATATCTTTCCCTGGATACTTTAAATTGGACATTTCTATAGACTTGTTTTATTTGGGATATTTTCTCAGTTTTGGAATTGTAAACTAGCAACTTATTAAATTCCCCCTTTTAAAAGCCATTCCATTTCTGGTATATTGCATTCTGGCACCTAGCAAACTAGAACAGTCTTGCACCCTTTGAGGTGAGCCTCATTCATCTCTTAGCTCCTAGCATAGCACTTGGCATAGAATCATTGTGCAAAATATGTTTGTGGAATGATGGCATGCTGCTTTGAATCTGTTATGTACCCATGAAAAGCCTATGCTCTTTTAATTTGTCTCTGTAGGAATGGACCTATTTTGGGTGCGACCTTTTGATTAGGTTGTTTCTATGCAGATGTGACCTACCCAATTCAAAGGGTCTTAATCCTTTACAGGAGTCCTTTAAGAGAGCTCACAGCGAGAGAGAGAGCAGAGAAAGAAAATGCCACAGGAAAAGCCAGAAGGACCCACAGGGGCTGAGAGAGCCATTTTGAAACCAGAATTCAGGAGAGAAGGACCAGCAGATGTCGCCATGTGCCTTCTCTTGTGACAAAGGAACCCCAGATGCCAGCAACCTTTCTTCAGAGACGTTATCTCTCTTGATCCTTTATTTCCAACATTTTCATTGCCTTCGAGCTGTAAATTTGTAACCTAATAAATCTCCTTTGTAAAAGCCAATCCATTTCTGGTAATTCTGGCAGATTTAGCAAACCGAAGCAGATGGTTAAATGGGTAATGTTTTGGTATGGTAACTGTTGCAGTTTCCATTTCCAGTATTTCCTACTTTTATGTGACATCTCCCCCATTCTATTCATGTGCTCTCCATAGAACAGCATGAGGGTATTCTATGCACAGACTGTCTCAGGGTAAGACTATCACAGTAGCACCAGAGTCACAGTCCTGGCTTTGACTTTAAAAGTTCAAGTGCGGTGTAAACAACAGATTCGGATGACTGGCTGAAAAGCCTCAACACCCACCCCTTGACTAAATATGGTCTAATTTTAGAGGAGAGTGGAGAATTGGGGGAAAGAAAACAGGTAAGACAATGGACGGTGTGTATCCCCAAGAATGGGCCCTGCTGAACTTCATTCCTGAGTAGAACATGTGGAGTTGATAAAACTCCACAATTCCCCCTGAGCTGGAGAGGCATGGAAGAGTTGAAGAAATGACTACATGGAAAACAAGCCCAGCACACTGCCCAGTAGAAACATAATTTGAGCCAGATATGTAATTAATTTTTTTCTAGAAGCCACATTAAAGAAAGCAAAAAGCAGGTGAAACTAATTTTAATTTAATATATTTTATATAAGTTGTGTCAAAAATATTATTTCAATATGTGATCAATATAAAAAATTGTTAGGGATATTTTATATTCCTTGTACGAAATTTTCAAAATCCTGTGTGTATTTTACAGCCACAGCACATCTCAATTTGGACTAGCCACATCTCAATTAAGTGCTCAGTAGCCACATATGGCAGGTGGCATATGACCTAGAGTCAGACCTACAACAGGCTTATGAAATTCCTAACTGTATCGCTAGGGACTGGAGTCATAGTATGTTTCCTATGTCCACAAGAGCATGATAGACAGGGCCCCAAAGAGAGCTCGAGGGGAAGATAGCCCTGTTAAGCGTGCCTGGGTGGACCAGAGGGCAGTAAGGACATCTCAGTGAATGTGCAGTAGAGAGTGGGCAATCAGGGACGCAAGGTCCACCCCTCCACACACACATGTCCACACTGGAACTCAGCCCCACCCTGGGGAAAGGTGGAGTTGAAACCTCAACCTGATTGAGATTAACTTTATTTCTTTGAGATGAATATAAAAAATAGATTAGGGCTAAAATGTCATGCTACTTGTAGATGAATATTCATATTTAGGCAGAAATGGGAAACAACCCAAATATTTACCAACTGATGAATAGATAAATAGCATGTGGTATATCCATACAATAGATTAGTATTTGATCATTATTATTATTATTTTATTATTATTAAAAAGGAATTAAGTACTGATACTTGGTACAAAATGATGAGCCTTGAAACCATTATACAAAGTGAAAGAAGCCAGTCACAAAAGACAACACAATAAATGATTCCATTTATATGAAATGTCTCAGAATGGACAAATCTAAATAGATTTGTGGTTGCTTAAGGCTGAGAGTAGGGTTAAGGGTTTAGGGGAAATGCAGGGGTGGGAGACTTGTGATTGCTGAAGGGCAAGAGATTTCTTTTTGGGATGATGAAAATGTTCTAAAATTGACTGTGCTGATGGTGGCACAACTCTGTGAATATGCCAAAAACGATTGAATTGTATACTTTAAATGGGTGGATTGTATGGTACATGAATTATTTCAATAAAACTTAAAAAAAAGAGAAGAACAGAAAAAAGTCATGCAGTCTGTAATTCATTTTAAAACAAATATGCAAAAAAGAAAGAACCAGATGTGGCAAACTTAAAAATTATTAAACCCAGGAGTTGGAAATATGGGGTTCATTTTACTATTCTCTCTATTTTGTTTGTGCTCTAGTCTGCTAGCTGCTGGAATGCAAAATACCAGAAACGGAATGGCCTTTAAAAGGGGGAATTTAATAAGTTGCTAGTTTACAGTTCTAAGGCTGAGAAAATGTCCCAATTACAACAGGTCTATAGAAATGTCCAATCAAAGGCATCCAGGGAAAGATATCTTGGTTGAAGAAGGCCGATGAAGTTCAGGGTTTCTCTTTCAAGTGAGAAGGCACTTGGCAAACACAGTCACAGTTTCTCTCATCTGGAAAGGCACATGGTGAACACAGTCAGGGTTTCCCTCTCACCTGGAAGGGCACATGGCAAACACAGCATCATCTGCTAGCTTCTTCTCCTGGCTTCCTGTTTCATGAAGCTCCCTGGGAGGCATTTTCCTTCTTCATCTGCAAAGGTCGCTGGCTGATGGACTCTGTTTCTCGTGGCTGTGTCGTTCTGCTCTGCTCTCTCTGAATCTTTCATTCTCCAAAATGTTTCTTCTTTTATAGGACTCCAGAAACTCATCAAGACCCACCCAAATGGGTGGAGGCATATCGTCACCTAATCCAGTTTAACCACCACTGTTGACTAAATCACATCTCCAGGGAGAGGATCTAATTACAGATTCAAACATACAGTATTGAATAGGGATTATTCTGCCTTTACAAAATGGGATTTTGATTAAAACATGGCTTTTCTAGGGTCCATACATCCTTTCAAACCAGCACAGTTTGCTTCCAACCATAAGCATAAATTTTAGAAGGCATTATCTTGCCGTAAGTAATTACAGATTGAAACAGAGGAGCACACCCTCCTCTTTTGGGGTGCCTAAAATGAAGGGGGCTGCATGAGTGGAAGTAGATATTATTTCACTTCTACTACTATTAATACTCCATCTGAGACCACAGGAGCTGTCACTGGGGAAGTAGGATGTGTAGGTCACAAATGGGGATGCCTCCGTATCCCTTCTGGCTCCCCTGTAGTTAAGGGGAGCCCCTGCACTTGGCAGGCCAGGGTCATCTAGGAAAGGTGATGGAGGGCACATGGTGAACACAATCAGGGTTTCCCTCTCATCTGGAAGGGCACATGGCAAACACAGCATCATCTGCTAGCTTCTTCTCCTGGCTTCCTGTTTCATGAAGCTCCCTGGGAGGCATTTTCCTTCTTCATCTCCAAAGGTCGCTGGCTGATGACCTTTAAAAAATAAGATAAAAGTCCAGAAAACAGGGAGATTGTGAGGTGATTATTTGCCTTACAAAAAACACTTCTAGTACATTACAACAACACTAAAAAAATTTTTTTATAGGTAATACAGACCAATGGTATTAGTAAAAAATAATACTTGTATATGTGCTTACTATGTTCCTTGTTCTGCTTTACATCTTACTAATTTATTTAATCTTTATGATAACCACATGAGCTGGGTTCTATCACAATCTCCATTTTAGAGCTGAGATGGTTTGAGAGGGAAAGCTCACTGGGCCACTAAAGGGACAGCCAGACTTCTGCAACACTTGACTGCTTCCCTCAATAGGACTCAAAAGGGCTCTTCCCCTGCCCAGAAGCTACACTGTTACCAGCTTCCTGGGCCTTTTCCAGAAGACAGATCATTCAAGGAAACCTCTTCTAGGCTCATGCAGGCCCATTTTTCAATCTGTAGTTTGAAGAATGGATTCACTTGGTCCTTTCCATTCATAGGGTTAGTTCTGACCCATAAACTGTGAAGTCCCTGAGGCGCCTTCAGAGAGGCACTGCCTGTTACTTTGCCACCTGTAAATCCACAGACCCACAAGCAAGGGGCCTCTGATTTACTGAGCCTCTCCCGGCTGGTCCACAGAGCAGTTAATCTTCTGCCCTGGGGCAGAGTTTGACAGCTCCCCATGGTCCCCTGAAGTATTCTTTTCAAAGTGAGATTTTCATTCCAATAAACTTGAAACAGACTTGGTTTGAATCCAGGTAAAGCAACCTGACTCCCATGCCTCCAGGCAGCAGTCAGCTACATTTCACTTCCTGGGTTGTTGAGTTTCTAATGTAGGCTGGGTTTTCCTTTAATAAAACAGTAATTTAAAAACTTGCTTTTTCCTGTTTTAGACTGTGCTGGAGCATAATCAATCTATCTCCACAAGAGTATACAAAAGTCAACCAGGATAAAATGTACCTAATTGCAAATTGTGGACTATAGTTCACAGTGATACTTTAATATTCTTTCATTAACAGTAACAAATGTACCACACCAGTTCTATGGGTCATTAATAGTGGGGGATACGGTTATGGGAGGATTTGAGATTCCTTTCTTTTTTTTCTTTCTTTTCTGAAGTAATGAAAATGTTCTAAAATTGATCGTGGGGATGTACACCCAACTACATGAGGACACTGTGACCCAGTGGCTGTATACTTTGGATGGCTTGTATGGTATGTGAATAAAAGTCAATAAAATTGCATGAAAAAAATCAGCCAGGACAACAGGGGCACTCCCAGGGTGGAGGGTCAGGTAGACACCATATGAATTTTTTTTTTTTTACAAAATTAGCTCTCATTTATTAAATACAACATGCTCTGTGCTTCACATACATTTTACAATTGTAGGCATTTTTTTTATAGTTTTTTTTATTAATTAAAAAAAGAATTAACAAAACAATTAGAAATCATTCCATTCTACATGTACAATCAGTAATTCTTAATAACATCACATAGTTGCATATTCATCATTTCTTAGTACATTTGCATCGATTTAGAAAAAGAAATAAAAAGACAACAGAATAAGAATTAAAACATTAATAGAAAGAAAAAAAAAACCCTATACCTCACATGCAGCTTCATTCAGTGTTTTAACATAATTGCATTACAATTGGGTAGTATTGTGCTGTCCATTTCTGAGTTTTTATATCCAGTCCCGTTGTACAGTCTGTATCCCTTCAGCTCCAATTACCCCTTCTCTTTCTTTTTTTTTTAATTAACAGAAAAAAAGAAATTAACCCAACATTTAGAAATCATACCATTCTACATATGCAATCAGTAATTCTTAACATCATCACATAGATGCATGATCATCAATTCTTAGTACATTTGCATCGGTTTAGAAGAACTAGCAACATAACCGAAAAAGATATAGAATGTTAATATAGCGACAAAAATAAAAGTAATAAAGTAAAGTCAAAACAAAACAAAACAAAACAAAACAACAACCAATAGCTCAGATGCAGCTTCATTCAGTGTTTTAACAAGATTACTTTACAATTAGGTATTATTGTGCTGTCCATTTTTGAGTTTTTGTATCTAGTCCTGTTGCACAGTCTGTATCCCTTCAACTCCAATTGCCCATTATCTTACCCTGTTTCTACCTCCTGCTGGACTCTGTTACCAATGACATATTCCAAATTTATTCTCGAATGTCTGTTCACATCAGTGGGACCATACAGTATTTGTCCTTTAGTTTTTGGCTAGACTCACTCAGCATAATGTTCTCTAGGTCCATCCATGTTATTACATGCTTCATAAGTTTATCCTGTCTTAAAGCTGCATAGTATTCCATCGTATGTATATACCACAGTTTGTTTAGCCACTCTTCTGTTGATGGAGATTTCGGCTGTTTCCATCTCTTTGCAATTGTAAATAATGCTGCTATAAACATTGGTGTGCAAATGTCCACCATATGAATTTTTGAAGATTTGCCTTTATCCAGTTAGAATTCTTTGGCTCCTCATTTGTTTTCTGAAGGAAATTTATTTTGATTCTTCTAAATATTCAGTTTTCCTCTAGATACAGACCATTCTTCTTCTTAGATCGGTGCTCATGGATGCTCTTCACCTCTACCAAATGCCTCAGGGAGTCTCTGATTGTGATGGGGTTCTGTAGGTCCCCTTCCCACATGCAGTGGTTGTGGTAGCAACTACTGAGAGGGAGTCAACTGGCTTTTTCCACTGGTGTCAAGGGAGTGGGGTTGTGGAGGGAAGTCAACTGAAACCCCACCAGGATATATTTGCATAGCTATAGACAGGAGTTATTTTGCACCCTCGTCACTTACCTACGAATCACAGAGTTGTAAAATAGCTAAGTCAGTGAAGGGCTAGAATCAGATAAAGCCAAAGGTGTGCTGCGGACAATGTATAGTTTTCCATTAGAGACAGTAATCTTTTTTGCTTATTCCAAGCTTCCTTATAGAGTAATTTCACCTAACTAAAAAGTAAAAATAAGAAATATTATTCATGTGTGCTTTCTCATGCTAGAGAATGTGCTAAGGGCCCTTTACATACACTGTCATTAGGTGGAGAGTATTATTACTATGTTATGGATAAGAAAACTGAGGCTAACTTACTCAGGATCCCAAGATTTAAATGAAAATCTGACTAATTCCAAAGCTTTTTAACATTTGCTTTTCTTTAAGACGACTACTAATTTTTTTTAATTAACATACAGTAAAATTGACTTTTTGTTGGTCTACACGTATGATTCACATAACCACAAACACAATTAGGATACAGAACAGTTACATCGCCTCCCCCAAATTTCCCTAGGCCACCCTTTTGTACTTATACCCTTCCCTGGCCCCTAACCCCTAGCAACTACCAATCTGATCTGTCACTATACTTTTGTCTTTCTGAGAATGTTATGAAAATGGAATCACAAAATACATAACCTTAATATTTTTTATTCTGAAATAATTATATATCCACAGAAATTTGCAAATATTGTGTAGAGAGGTCCTGTGTCCTCTTTACCTAGTTACTCCCAATGATATTATTATCATTAAACATCAAAACCAAAAAATAAGAATCCATAGACCTTACGCAGATTTTGTCAGTTTTACATGTGCTCATTTGTGGGTGGGTGAATAATTCTATAGTTTTACCATGTGTATAGATTCTTGTAACCACAACCATAATCAAGATCCAAAACTCTTCCATCGCCCCCCAAATCTTCCTGTGGCCTTCATTTTTTGGGAAGCCTTTCTTGATGCATCCCATTCCCCTCTTAAAAAGTACTTTAATGTAATTAAACATAATCAATACATTTTTATTTTTTTGTACAGTAATGTATTTTTTACTGACACAATAAGATGTAGAAAATTCAGTAAAATAAAAATTCACGCTTTTTCAGCCATTATTATTCATTTCATTTCATGACTATTACCAAAAATAATTTTGTCATATAGGGAGGGGGTATTAAAAAATGATGTCTTCCAGGCGTCAAATATGTAATGTAGGCCATTCTTTGGAAAACAGACGCTTGGGTTTTCCCAGGCATCAATGTGTGAACAGCAGCCAGTCGCTGAAAGTGAATTCAAACTCTTACAGCTGTTTAACCAAATGATAAAACTTTAATCATTTTTCCTATTCAGTATTTAAAAAAATTTTTTTCATACTAAAACGTATTATGCACTAAACTTCTAAAAAAATGTCATGTTTTGGTAGTAAATAGATGAGTTGTGGAAATGGGACAAATCAAATCCTTGTTTTAAAAATCAAATCCATTTTTAAGTTTTA
Organism: Tamandua tetradactyla; assembly: GCF_023851605.1. Lineage (NCBI taxonomy): Eukaryota > Metazoa > Chordata > Mammalia > Pilosa > Myrmecophagidae > Tamandua > Tamandua tetradactyla. The sequence goes on along the minus strand of NC_135329.1, from coordinate 129,432,355 downwards.
AAAAATATCCTTCTTAGAGGGAAAAGTGTCTTTCAAACCTATAAACTCTTACAGTTCTTCTGGGCTCTTTTTTTTCCTCCAAATTATCAGAATTATTTTAAGGTAAGAATAACTGCAGACACACCATCTCTAATTTTTGTCCATTCACTTATAAATTAAAATAACTTTTTTTTTCCTAAAGCCGATTGCTGCTTTGGAATCACCAGAATACTGTTTAACCATTACTGGTTTATGGGGGACTCTGTCTTCTTACTGACTCCATCTTTATACAGTGTTTCTGTCTTAGGTTAATATTAATTACAAATGTGAGATTTTCACCAACTTTTGCTCAAGTCCTCCCTCTTACATTCTCTGGATGGCGTAGCCTCTAGTTAGGCTGGAATTTTTCTCCTTTCCTAAGGTCTGGACAAAGACATTCCATTCAATTCCTGAGGGTGCATCTTATTTGGAGAACCCAGGCTGGAATAATAAAGAGACTAAACCCTAATCGGAGGGGTCAGGTAGGGGAGTTTTTTTTCCTCCAAATATTACATTTTTCTCTTTTATGGACTCTTTTTATGTGCAATCTCTTTTCTATATAATTAGAATTAAAAGCCAAGGTATGGAGAATTTTCAGAAGAAATTTATTAATCCATCCATTACTGTGATTGAATGAATGGATTGTCTGTGGGTCTGAGTGGCTTTGCATTTAGAGTCACACACACGGCAGTTAATGGACAGAGGACACTGATAGACTTCCTTCATACAAGAGCTGTGTTCGCCATTTGCCCTTCCAGATTAACTCTCTTCCCTTCTCCACCTAAAGTGGCCAGATTTAGCAAATAAAAATACTGGATGCTAAATATTGCATGAGGTATACTTATACTGAAAAAAACTGTCCACTATTTATCTGAAATTCACATTTCACTGGCAGCCTGTATATTATTTGGTGTTCTAGTTTGCTAACTGCTGGAATTCTATAAATCTGAAACAAAATGACTTTTAAAAAAAGGGGAATTTAATAAGTTGCTAGTTTACAGTTCTAAGACCGAGAAAATGTCCCAATTAAAACAAGTCTATAGAAATGTCCAATCAAAGGCATCCATCCAGGAAAAGATACCTTGGTTCAAGAAGGCCGATGAAGTTCAGGGATTCTCTTTCAAGTGAGAAGGCACATGGTAAATACAGTAAGGGCTTCTCTCTCAGCTGGAAAGCCACATGGCCAGCACGGCGTCATCTGCTAGCTTTCTTTCCTGGCTTCCAGTTTCATGAAGCTCCCGGGAGGCGTTTTCCTTCTTCATCTCCAAAGACCACTTTGGAGAGCTGGTGGACTCTCTGCTTCGTGGTGCTGTAGCATTCTCTGCTCTCTCCGAATCTCCCATTCTCCAAAATGTTCCCTCTTTTATAGGACTTCAGAAACTAATCAAGACCCACCCACAATCCTGATATGAAACACATGGCACTTTCAAATAGAGAACTTGGGAGAATTTATTGAAGGGATGATTTTCAGCAGTGTGGAAAGGGTAAAGGAAACTAGAAAGGGCTGGTGAAAAACCCTGGGTATAGTAGCAAGGAGAGCCATTACCAACCCTGGGCTGAGAGAGAGTGACTCCAGTGTAAGAGAGGCTACCTGTAGGAGCTGTGGCTTTTCTAGAGGGACATGGCCAACCGTCAGAAAGCAGAGAGAAAGGGAGCTAGGACAAAATATCTGACTTCACTCTTCATCCTGTCCTTGATCTCCTATTTGCATCTCCCACTGGCAACCTAATTGGAAGCCAGAGGGCAAGGAAGCCCATTAATGCAAATCAGCTTCCTGGGGCCCAAAGCAGGGCAGAGATAGTATTGCCAAATGTGCTGGTTTGAAATGATGTATGTACCCTAAAAAAGCCATGTTTTAATCCTAATCCCATTTTGTAAAGGCAGCCGTTTCTACTAATCCCTATTCAGTATTGTACATTTGAAACTGTAATTAGATCATCTCTCCGGAGATGTGATTTAATCAAGAGTGGTTGCTAAACTGCATTAGGGGACATGTGTCTCCACCAATTTGTGTGGGTCTTGATTAGTTTCTGGAGTCCTATAAAACAGGAAACATTTTGGAGAAAGAAAGAGATTCAGAGAGGGCAGAGCAGAATGACGTAGCCACGAGAAGCAGAGTCCACCAGCCAGTGACCTTTGGAAATGAAGAAGGAAAATGCCTCCCAGAGAGCTTCATGAAACAAAAGCCAGGAGAAGAAGCTAGCAGATGATGCCATGTTCACCATGTGCCCTTCCAGATGAGAGAGGAAACCTGACTGTGTTCACTATATGCCTTTCCAGATGAGAGAGAAACTCTGACTGTGTTTACCATGTGCCTTCCACTTGATAGAGAAACCCTGAACTTCATTGGTCTTCTTGAACCAAGGTATCTTTCCTGGATGCCTTAGATTGGACATTTCTATAGACTTGTTTTAACTGGGACATTTCTCAGCCTTAGAACTGTAAACTAGCAACTTATTAAATTCCCCGTTTTTAAAAGCCACTCCGTTTCTGGTATATTGCATTCCGGCAGCTAGCAAACTAGAGCAATAGTCAAGAATGCTTTAGTTTAATTTATGGTGCATCTTCAATTACTAAGTATAGTCAATTTTGGAGGCATTCGAGGTGGTTCTACTAAATCACTATTAGAGTTAACTCTAAATATCTATAGTGAAGATTTCTATGTATATATCCTTGTAGTTCTTTTGTGCTCGTTTTACATGTATGTAATTGTTTGATATTTATGAAATTCTACTCACCTAATTTACTGGCCTTCAAGGAGATCTGTATTGATAACCCCAAAACTGGAGAAAGATATATAATTAAAAAAAAGAGAATGACAAAACAAATCATGATAAATTCCTACTATGGATTATTATACTCTATGTAGGTTTGCAATAGTCATGTACCCCAGAAAAGCCACGCTCTTCTAATCTGGTCTTGTCGGGGCAGACCTATTGTTGGGTGGGATCTTTTGATTAGGTTGTTTCCATGGAGATGTGACCCTGCCCACTCAAGGAGGGTCTCAATCTGCTTACTGGAGTTCCTTAAGAGGGAAATATTTTGGAGAGAGCTCAGACACAGATGTTTGGAGATGCAGAAGGAAAATGCTTCAGGAGATGCCACAAGCCGAGAGAGCCATTTGAAACCAGAGGCTAGGAAAGAAGGACAGTAGACGTCACCATGTCCCTTCCCAAGTGACAGAGCAATCCGGATGTCTAGCTACCTTTCCTCCAAGAAGTTAGTTGTTGCCTTCATTTGGACATTTCAAGGCCTTAGAATTGTAACTTGTAACTTAATAAACCCCCTTCATAAAAGCCAATCCATTTCTGGTATATTGCATTCTGATAGCTTTAGCTCACTGAAACATGCTGTCATTAAAAAGAGTGTGATACGCCCATTGGTACTAATGTGGAAATAGCTCAAGATATTTGTTAAGTGACAAAACCAAGACACAGAACACAAAATATAGAATGAAATGTTTTGAGTATGTACAGTCATTGAAAGGAGAGTGAGGAGGGTTTGTGTATACTAGACCACTGACAGTCATTACCTTGGGGTAGGCAAGAGGTGTGAATGGTGGGGGCTTTTGTATTTTGCTTTTTTTTTTTGGTTTTATTTATTTTAATTTTATTATTTATTTTAACTTTATTTTTATTGTATAGTATAACATATACAAAGCAAAAAAATTAAAAAATCAATATTTTTCAAAGCACTCTTTAACAAGTGGTTACAGGACAGAGCCTGTTTGTCATGGGTTACCATACAATCCTCTCAGATTTTTCCTTCTAGCTGCTCCAGAATATAGGAGGCTAGAGGGCTTAATTACTTTTTTATCATCACAATTGACATTTTTCCTACTTTTTGTGAAAAATAACATATATACAAAAAAGCTCTACATTTCAAAGCACAGCACCACAATTACTTGTAGAGCATATTTCATGCTTGACATGGGTTACAATTTCACAATTTTAGGTTTTTACTCTAGTTGCTCTAAAATACTGGAGATTAAAAGATATCAATGTAATAATTCAGCATTCATATTCATCTGTTAAGTCCTATCTTCTATGTATAACTCCACCATCAAGTCTGATCTTTCCATACCACTCTTTGGGGTTGTTTGGGCTATGGTAATTCTAAATTTTTGATATTGGAAGGGTCTGTCACTAATATGGCGTAGGGAGATGGAACCATCTGATGTTCTGGAGAGGCTGGGTTAGGTTTCAGGATTTATCTGGACCAGGGACTCATCTAGAGGTTGTAGGTTTCTGGCAAGTTACTCTAGTGCCTGGAACCCTTGTGGATCTTATATATTACCCTAGGTGTTCTTTAGGATTGGCTGAAATGGTCCTGGTTGGGGTTTGGCAGGTTATGATAGGTAACAAGGTCTACCTGAAGCTTGCATAAAAGCAACCTCCAGAGTAGTCTCTCAACTCTATTTGAACTCTGTCTGCCACTGATATGTTATTAATTACACTTCTTTTCCCCTCTTTTGGTCAGGATGAAATTGTTGATCTCACAGTGCCAGGTCTGGATTCATTCCTGGGAGTCATCTCCCACGTTGCCAGGGAGGCTTTCACCACGGGATGTCATGTCCCATGTAGGGGGGAGGGCAATGATTTCACTTGCAGAGCTGGGCTTAGAGAGATTGAAGCCGCATCTGAGCAACAACAGAGGCCCTCCAAAAGTAACTCTTAGGCACGCCTATAGGTAGTCTAAGCTTCTCCACTACCAACATAAGCTTCACAAGAGTAAGCCTCATGATCAAGGGCATGGCTTATTGATTTGGGTGTCCCTAAAGCTTAACACAGCATCAGGGAATTCCCGGATGGTAAGGTTTAATTGTTCCATATTCTTTCTCCCCTCCCTCAGGGGACTTTGCCAATAGTTTTTGATTATCTGCCTAATATACTCTAGGATGTTTAGACCTTACAATAATCTATACAGGATAAAGGACCTCTTTCTTATTCTGTGCTCCCTGTGTTTCAGTTGTTCAAATGAGCTATACAGATAGGTTGAATTAGACTATGCACTACAGAAAATTTCAGTTCCAGATCAAATAACCCTTTCTTCCATTGGTCTTAAAGAGTATGTGTGGTTCTAAAATATGGACACTGTCTTCCTTACCCCTGTGTTCTGAATTACTTTAATCCCAACCTGTTCGGCTTCACTCTTATCTCTAAATATCAGGTTATATATGTAAAACAGCCTTTCAAACTCCAGAAATAACACTCACCACTATGGACTTGCTGTGTCCACTTTAAAAGCTTTTGATCTAGGCCCTTGTTTTCTTACAAGCATTTTCTAAAGATGAATATCCCATTGTTGTTCTTTTGCTTCTGGCTTATTTTGTCTCACCAAATGTCCCACATTTCATTCACATCGTTGCATGCCTCATGGCAATCTTCCTTTTTTTGTAGCAGCACAACCTTCATTCATAAGTATAAACCATCATTTGCCAGTCTACTTCTCTGTCAGTGCATCCTTCATCCACCTGCATTCATCAGGCATCATGTAGAGGGCCTAAAGTTCATAGTCCATCAGCATTCTCAATTTTAGATAATTTCATTGTTCCCAAGAGACAGAAAACCAATAAACACACCCTTGCCAAATAGGAAATTTCAACCTCCTCTTAACTCTTGTCCCTTACCCCATTATTTACCTCTGCTATTGCTGTGGTAGTACAAATGGTTTCCTTTTGAACACAGCTCATAGCATGTAATAGCAGCTTTCCCCCTGTACCCTGGACTTAAACACTCCTTATGCAAGAATCATATCTTTGAAGTAATTCTTATGAGAACAAATTCATATTTCTAGTGTGAAACAGTGGAACATGAAGGTTTAGACAACCCCTTTCAATCTTGTTCATCTTCAATATGGTAATATTACTTCTAGACCCATTAGAGAATCACCTTCACTCCTATCTATTCCCTTACATTGAAGTTCAAACTCATTAGCTAATGGTTCACCCATCTCTAGCTTCTATGTATATCTAAGTCCCCTATATTCTATATTATAAGCCTCTGATTATACCTTTTTGCTGGTCATAAAAGTGGAATCATACAGTATCTATCCTTTTGTGTCTGGCTAATTTCATTCAGCATTATGTACTCAAGGCTCATCCATCTTGTCATGTGTTTCAGGACATCATTTTGTCTTACTGCTGCATAATATTCCATCATATGTAAATACCACATTTTGTTGATCCACTCGTCTGTTGATGGGCATTTGGTTTGTTTCCATCTATTGGTGATTGTGAATAATGCTGCTGTGAACATTGGTGTGCAAATGCCTGTTTGTGTTGTTGCTCTTCTGGGTGCTCCTGGGTATATACCAAGTAGTGCTATTACTGGGTTATAGGGCAACTCAATATTTAATTTCCTAAGGAACTGCCAAACAGACATCCATAGTGGCTGTACCCCTGTACGTTCCCCCCAGCAGTGCATAAGTGTCCCAGTTTCTCCACATCCTCTCCAACATTTATAGTTTCTTGATTGTTTAATAGCAGCCATTCTTATAGGTGTGAGGTGGTATCTCATTATAGTTTTGATCTGCATATTTTCCTTATAGCCAGTGAAAACGAGCATCTCTTCATGTGCTTTTGAACCACCTGTATTTGCTCTTTAGATGAAATGCCTATTCATAGCTTTAGCACATTTTGTAATTGGGTTGTTTGTTCTTTTGTTGTTGAGTTGTATGATTTCTTTGTATGTACAGGAAATGAAACCTTTGTCTGATATGTGGTTTCCAAATATTTTCTCCCATTGAGTTGGCTGCCTCTTCACCTTTTTGAAAGTCTTTTGAGGTACAGAAGCATTTGATTTTCAGGAGTTCCTGTTTATCTATTTTTTCTTTTGTTGCTTGTGCTTTGGGTGTAAAGTTTAGGAAGCTACCTCCTAGGTTTTGAAGATGTTTCCCTACATTTTCTTCTAGAAGCTTTATGGTGTTAGTTCTTATACTGAGGTGTTTGATCCATATTGAATTAATTTGTGTAGGGTATAAGATAGCGGTTCTCTTTCTCTCTCTTGACTATTGTTATCCAGTTCTTCCATGCCCAATTATTGAAAAGACTATTTTGTCCCAGTTCAAAGGGTTTGGGGGCCTTGTCAAAAATCAGTTGACCATAGATTTGGTGGTCTATTCTATTTCTGCAAATTCAATTCAATTCCATTGGTCAATGCTTCTATCTTTGTGCCAGTACCACACTGTTTTGACCACTATAGCTTTATAATAGGTTTTAAAGCCAGGGAGTGTTAATCCTCCCATTTCCTTCTTCTTTTTTAGGATGCTTTTAGCTATTTGGGGTCTCTTTTCCTTTCAAATGGATTGGGTAGTTAGCTTTTCCAAATCTCCAAAGTAAGTTGTTGGAATTTTGTTTGGTACTGTGTTGAATCTGTAGATCAGTTTAGGGAGAATTGTCATCTTAGCTATATTTAGCCTTCTTATCCATGAGCAGGGACTGTCTTTCCATCTATTTAGATCTCCTTTGATTTCTTTTAGCAATGCTATGCAGTTTTCTGTGTACAAGTCCTTTAATCCCTAGTTAATTTCATTCCTAAGTATTTGATTCTTTTAGTTGCTATTTTGAATGGAATTTTTTCCTTAATTGAATCCTCAGCTACATCATTGCTTGTGTATAGAAATGTTACTGATTCTTGCACATTGACTTTATATTCTGCCACCTTGCTGAATTTGTTTATTAGCTGAAGTAACTTTGCTGTAAATTTCTCTGGATCTTCCAAGTATAGTATCATATCATCTGCAAATAATGAGAGTTTTACTTCTTCCTTTCCAATGTGCCTTTTATTTCTTTGTCCTGCCTAATGACTCTAGCTAGAACTTCTAGCACAATGTTGAATAATAGTGGTGATAGTGGGCATCCTTGTCTTGTACCTGATCTTTGGGGAAAGGCTTTCAGTCTCTCTCCATTGAGTATGATGCTAGCTATGTTTTTTTCATATATTCCCTTTATCATATTGAGGTAGTTACTTTTGATTCCTATCTTTTGGAGTGTTTTTATCAGAAAGGGATGCTGAATTTTGCTGAATGCTTTTTCAGCATCAATTGAGATGATCATGTGATTTTTCCCTTTTGATTTAATGTGCTGTATGTATTACATTAATTGATTTTCTTGTGTTGAAACATCCTTGCATTCCTGGTATAAACCCTACTTGGTCATGGTGTATAATTGTTTTAATGTGTTTTTGGATTCAATTTGCTAATATTTGAGAATTTTTGCATCTGAGTTCATTAGGGAGATTGGTTTGGAGTTTTCCTTTCTAATAGCATCTTTGCCCGGTTTTGGTATTAAAATGATATTAGTTTCGTAAAATGAGTTAGGTAGAGTTCCTTTTTCCTCAATTTTTTGGAAAACTTTGAGCAGGATTAGTGTTACTTCTTTTATGGCATGTTTAATAAAATTCCCCTGTGGAGCCATCTGGCCCTGGGCTTTTCTTTGTAGGAAGATTTTTGATGGCTGATTGAATCTCTTTACTTGTGATTGGTTTGTTGAGATCGTCTATTTCTTCCTAAGTCAGTTTAGCTTGTTTGCCTGTCTCCAGGAATTTGTCCATTTCATCTGAGTTATCTAGTTTGTTGGTATATAGTTGTTCATAGTATCCTCTTATGATTACTTTTATTTTGTCAGAGCCTGTGGTAATGCATCCCTTCTCATTTCTAATATTCTTTATTTGCATCCTCTCTCTTTTTTTCTTTGTCAGTCTTGCTAGTGGCCCATCAATTTTATTGATTTTTCTCAAAGAACCAACTTTTGGTTTTATTAATTCTTTCTTTTGTTTTTTTGTTCTCCTATTCATTTATCTCTGCTTTAATCTTTGTTATGTCTCTTCTCCTATTTGCTTTGGGGTTAGTATGCTCTTCTTTCTCAAGTTCCTCCAGGTATGCTGTTAAGTTCTCGATTTTTTGCTTTTTCTTGTTTTTTACTATAGGCAGTTATGGCAATAAATTTCCTTCTCAGCGCAGCCTTTGCTGCATCCCATAAGTTCTGATAAATTGTATTTTCATTTTCATTCATCTCCTGAAAGCTACTGATTTCTCTAGCAATTTCTTCTGTGACTCACTGGTTGTTTAAGAATGTGTTATTTAATCTCCTTATATTTGTGAATATTCTCGTTCTTTGGTGGTTGTTGAAATCCAGCTTCATCCCATTGGGCTTTGAATAATTTTAATCTTTTTAAATTTATAAAGAATTGTTTTGTGCCCTAGCATATGATCTATCCTGGAAAATGTTTCATGAGCACTAGAAAAGAATGTATAAACTTCTGCTTTGGGGTGCAATGGTATATATATGTCTGTTAGGTCTAATTCATTTATCAAGTTATTTAACTTCTCTATTTCCTTGTTGATCTTCTGTCTGGTTGTTCTATCTTAGAGGAGAGTGGTGTATTGAAGTCTCCTATTGTTATTGTTGAAACATCTATCACTCCCTTCAGTTTTGCCAATGTCTGTCTCATGTACTTTGCAGCTCCTTTGTTGGGAACATAAACATTTATGATTGTTATATCTTCTTGGTGGATTGACCCTTTAATTAGGATATAGTGTCCTTCTTTGTCTCTTATGATGCCTTTACATTTAAAGTCTATTTTGTCTGATATTAGTATAACTACTCCTGCTTTCTTTTGATTACAACTTGCATGGAAAATCTTTTTCCATTTTTTCACTTTCAATCTATTTGTATCCTTGTGTCTAAGATGAGTCTCTTGTAAGCAGTATATAGCTGGAGTATGTTTCTCAATCCATTCTGCCAATCTGTATCTTTTAATTGGTAAGTTTAGTGCATTAACATTCAAAGTTATTACTGAAAATGTGTTTCTTGATTCTACCATCTTATCTTTTTTATTTTATATGTCAGATCTATATATTCTTTCCCCTTTTCCTCTCTGTATTCTTTAAACTACTCCCTAGTGGTACTTTTCAATTCTGTGCCCTCCTCCATACCCCCTCTCCTGTTTTTTTTTTTTTCAGCTGGCAGAAATTCTTTTTGGTATTTCTTGTAGGGTCAGTTTCTTGTTGACAAATTCTTTCAGGACTTCTTTGTTTGTGAAAACTTTAATCTCTCCCTCAATTTTGAAGGACAATTTGACTGGGTACAGAATTCTTAGCTGGAAGTCTTTCTCTTTCAGGATCTTGAATATATCATACTGCTGCCTTCTTGCCTCCAGGGTGCTAGTTGAGTAGTCTGAAATTAGTCTCAGACTAATTTTCAGACTAATTTTTAGACTGTTTTTCTCTTGCTGCTTTCAGGATTTTCTGCTTCTCAACATTTCACAGACTGATCAGTATGTGCCTTGGGAAGGCCTATTTGGATTTATTCTGTTTGGAGTTCGTTGGGCTTCTTTGGCTTGTATCCTTTATGAGGGTTGGGAAGTTTTCCCCCATTATATCCTCAACTACTCTTCCTAGCCCTTTACTCCACTCTTCTCCTTATGGGACACCAATGATTCTTATATTTGTGCACTTTGTTTTGCCTATCATTTCCCTGAGTTCTCATTCAATTTTTTCCATCTTTTTTACCATTTGCTGTTTTGAGTCTTTGAAGTCAATTATCCTTTCCTCTATATCACTTAGTCTTTCTTCTGTCTCTTCAAATCTGGTGTTGTGTGCCTCTAGTATGTCTTTTATTTGATCAACAGAGTCTTTAATCTCTGTGATATCTGCTACTTTTCTATTTATTCTTTCAAATTCCTCTTTATGCTCTTCTATTGTCTTCTTGATCCCCTTTATGTCATTTGCTATCCCACCTATTTTATTAAGTAGAGTTGTATGCACATCTTTTATTAGTTGTTCCAATGTCTATGTCTCCTCCAGTGTTTTAATTTGGTCATTAGGCAGGGCTAATGTATGCATTTTGATATGCCCTGATTTCAGGGCAGGTATAGGCACAGGTTGGGGATGTTACAATGATGTTTGTGAACGAGGGTGCCTAGCAGCCAGGGAGGATGTAGCTGTGTGGGTGCACCAGTCCAGGGGCATAACCCTGGTGTGTGCTGGTCTAAGGCACAGGGTCCTTGTGAGCATGTGTAGAGCTGTGGCAGCAGTTTGGTATTATGTCTTTGTAGACTGGGGGCAGATGTGACCTGGTTGCACAGGTCAGCGCTTTCTCAGAGCTGGGAAGTGAAGCTGAGGGCTGTGTGCATGTGTAATTCTAGGACTGCTTTACAGTGTGGTTCTCAGAGCTGAATGATGTGATTGGGGGTCCGTGCACATGCATGGGCCTGGGAGCACCATAAACAGATATACTGGGCTCATGGTGGGGCAGGGTGAGGCTGTGTGACACTATGGGCGGGGCGGGGGGGGACAGGGGTAACCTCCTAGGTCTGGAGGTTAGTATCCACAACTTTTATGTGCTTGCAACAGCCTTCAGAGAACAGGGAGGGGGAGGTAGTGCTTGGGAGGGGTGCAGGTGAGGTAGATTGGGCTGCAATTGGGGTAGGGGTATGAGGCAGGTACTTGCACTGGGGGCTGGTGGGGTGGGGATGCCTGGAGCACAGGGAATGGGAGCAGATGATGGGGTTCAGGTGCCTGGGGTGTGGGGTGAGTTGCCAGTCACAGGGCTGCACTGTGAGGGTAGTGTACCCAAGGAACATGGCCTGGCTTACTTCCTAGTCCTGGGCTCTTGTCCGTGCACTCCCATGGTCTCTGCAGCTCCACGCCTCTGCGCCAGGCTCCTTCTTTCTGCCTCTCAGTTCCTCGGCCTCTGCAGCCAGGGCTGCTGCATGTGGTGCAGAAGGTTCTTCCAGGTCAGCCGCATTCCCGAATCACCACCTCAGTCACCGTCCTGACCCTTCTCTAACTTTTCTGTGGAGCAGAGCTAAGCTCAAGCTACTCTATTTGGCCATCTTCCTAGAAGTTCTGTCCTTATTTTGCTTCTTATACTTATGCATTGTGTATTTAAAAACATTACCACTAGACCTGCCCTAGAAGTAATGTTAAAGGGAGTTCTTCAGACTGAAAGGAAAGGGCACTAGAGAGTAGCACAAAGAAATAAAGACCTCTGCTAAAATTAACTGTCATGGTTTGAAGCTGTACATGCCCCAGAAAAACATGTTCTTAAATCAAATCTGTTCTTGTGGCTGTCAGCCCACTGTAAGTAGGATCTGTATTATTGTTATTATACTTTTATCATAGTTTACACTATGCATATTTTTTCCCTTATACTGTCCACTTATTTACACCTTGTATTAGTGTCACACATTTGTTATAGGTCATGAAAGAACCATCTTATACTTGTACTAATAACCCTAGTCCATTGTACATAAGTGGATTCATTATGTTGTACAGTTCCATGTGTTATCTTCTTTCATTCTAGTAACATACATGACCCCAAACTTTCCCTTTCAACCACATTCACATGCATAATCCAGCATTATTAATTACACATACAATAATGTGTTACCATCACTATCACCCATTTCCAAATCTTTTACAATCAACCTAAATAGAAATTCTATACAAATTAAATATAAGCTTCTTATGTTTATCCCCCTGGTAACCTATATGCAAGATTCTAACTCTATAAGTTTATTATAATTAGCTCATATAAGTGAGATCATACAATATTTGTCCTTTTGTGTCTGGCTTACTTCGCACACAGGATAATGTCCTCAAGGTTCATCTATGATGTTGCATGCATCAAGACTTCATTCCTTTTTCGAGCTGAATAATATTCCATCTTATGTATATACTACATTTTGTTCATCCATTCATTGCTTGATGGACACCTGGGTTGATTCCATCTTTTGGCAAGTGTGAATAATGCTGCTATGAACATCAGTTGGAAATATCTGTTTGAGTCCCTGCTTTAGTTTTTCTGGGTATATATCCAGTATTAAGAAACTGCCAAACTGTCTCCCACAGTGGCTGCACCGTTTAACATCCATACCAGCAATGAATAAGTATTCCTATTTCTCCACATCCTGTCCAACACTTGTAATTTTCTGTTTGTTTGGTTTTTAGCATTCGCCATTCCAGTGGGTGTGAAGTGATTTTTTCATTGTGGTTTTGATTATATTTTCCTAATAACTAGTGATGTTGAGCATCTTTTAGTGTACCTTTTAACCATTTGTGTATCATCTTTGGAGAAATGTCTATTGAAGTCTTTTGCCCAATTTTTAATTGAGTTGTTTGTCTTTTTATTGTTTAGTTGTAAGACTTCTGTATGTATTCTGAATATTAAATCCTTATTGGATATGTGGTTTCCAAATGTTTTCTTCTATTGAATAGTTTGTCTGTTCACTTTCATGCCAAAGTCTTTTGATGTACAAAAGTTTTTAATGTTGATGAGGTCCCCGTTTTAGTTTGTTTAAGCTGCCAGAAGGCAATATACCAGAAATGCAATGGCTTTTTTTTTCTTCCCTGAGCAGACACCAGGAATTGAACCTGTGTCCCCAGTGTGGTAGGTGAGAACTCTGCCTGCAGACCCACTATGGCCCACCCAGAAATGGAACAGCTTTTAAAAAGGGAATTTATGTTACAAATTTACAGTTCTAAGGTTCTGAAAATGTCTAAATTAAGGCACCAACAAAAGGTTACCTTCACTCAAGAAAGGCTGATGCCATTTGGAACAGCTCTGTCAGCTGGGAAGGCATGTGACTGACGTCTGCTGGGGTCTTTGGGTTCTGGACAACTCCCTCAGCTGGTAAGGCACACAGTGACATCTGCCAGCTTTCTCTCCTCATTTCATAAGGCTTCCCTAGGGGAGTTTCCCTTCTGTATCTCCAAAGATCTCTGGTTATGTGGGCTCTGTAGGCGATAAAGCTTTTTCGGAAATGGTTCCCTCTTAAAGGACTCCAGTAAGCAATCCCACCTTGAATGATTGGAGCCACATCTCCATGGAAACCACCTAATCAAAAGTTACCACCCACAATTGGGTGAGTCACATCTCTATGGAAACAATAAAAAAGATCCCACCCAGCAATATTGAATAGAATTAAAGAACATGGTTTTTCTGGGAGTATACAACAATTTCAAACTGGCACAGTCCTATTTATCTATTTTTTCTTTTATTGCTTATGCTTTGGGTGTAAAGTCTAAGAAATCATTGCACACAAGAAGATCTTGAAAATGCTTCCCTACATTTTATTTTAGGAATTTTATGGTCCTAGTACTTATATTTAGGTCCTTGAACAATTTTGAGTTAATTTCTATATATGGTGTGAGATAGGGGTCCTCTTTCATTCTTTTGCATATAGATATACAAATTATCCCAGCACCACATGTTAAAGAGACTATTCTTTTCCAATTGAGTGGACTTGGTAGCTTTGTTAAAAATCATTTGACCATAGGGCGGTGCAATGGTGGCTCAGTGGCAGAGTTCTCACCTGCTATGCTGGAGACCCAGGTTCAATTCCTGATGCCAGCCCATGCAAAAAAAAAAAAAAAAAAAAGTCAATTGGCTATAGATGTGAGGGTCGATTTCTGAAGTCTCCATTTTAGTCCATTGGTCAATATATCTGTTCTTATGCCAGAACCATTCTGTTTCATACCTTTGCAATATGCTTTAAGATCAGGAAGTGTGAGTCCTCCCACTTTGTTCTTTTTTTTGGTTATTCAGGACCCCTACCCTTCCAAATAAATTTGATAATCAGTTTTTCCATTTCTGCATAGTAAACCATTGGAGTTTTGATTGGGAATGCTTTGGAGCTGTAAATTAGTTGGGGTAGAATTGATACCTTAATGATATCTAATCTAATCTGTGAACATTTCATGCCCTCCTATTTATTTAGGTCTTCTTTGACTTCTTTAGCAATGTTTTGCAGTTTTCTGAGTACAAGTCCTTTATATCCTTGGTTAAATTTATTCCCAGATATTTGATTCTTTTTTTTTTTATTAACGGAAAGAAAAAAAAAGAAATTAACACAACATTTAGAAATCATACCATTCTACATATGCACTCAGTAATTCTTAACATCATCACATAGATGCATGATCATCGTTTCTTAGTACATTTGCATTGGTTTAGAAGAACTAGCAACACAACAGAAAAAGCTATAGAATGTTAATATAGTGAAAAAAAATAAAAGTAATAATAATAGTAAAAAAAAAACACCTATAGCTCAGATGCAGCTTCATTCACTGGTTTAACATGATTACTTTACAATTAGGTATTATTGTGCTGTCCATTTTTCTGTTTTTGTATCTAGTCCTGTTACACAGTCTGTATCCCTTCAGCTTCAATTACTCATTATCTTACCCTGTTTCTAACTCCTGCTGGACTCTGTTACCAATGACATATTCCAAGTTTATTCTCAAATGTCCTTTCACATCAGTGGGACCATACATACAGTATTTGTCCTTTAGTTTTTGGCTGGACTCACTCAGCATAATATTCTCTAGGTCCATCAATGTTATTACATGCTTCATAAGTTTATCTTGTCTTAAAGCTGCATAATATTCCATCGTATGTATATACCACAGTTTGTTTAGCCATTCTTCTGTTGATGGACATTTTGGCTGTTTCCATCTCTTTGCAATTGTAAATAATGCTGCTATAAACCTTGGTGTGCAAATGTCCGTTTGTGTCTTTGCCCTTAAGTCCTCTGAGTAGATACCTAGCAATGGTATTGCTGGGTCGTATGGCAATTCTATATTCAGCTTTTTGAGGAACTGCCAAACTGCCTTCCACAGTGGTTGCACCATTTGACATTCCCACCAACAGTGGATAAGTGTGCCTCTTTCTCCGCATCCTCTCCAGCACTTGTCATTTTCTGTTTTGTTGATAATGGCCATTCTGGTGGGTGTGAGATGATATCTCATTGTGGTTTTGATTTGCATTTCTCTAATGGCCAGGGACATTGAGCATCTCTTCATGTGCCTCTTGGCCATCCGTATTTCCTCTTCTGAGAGGTGTCTGTTCAAGTCTTTTTCCCATTTTGTAATTGGGTTGGCTGTCTTTTTGTTGTTGAGTTGAACAATCTCTTTATAAATTCTGGATACTAGACCTTTATCTGATAGGTCATTTCCAAATATTGTCTCCCATTGTGTAGGCTGTCTTTCTACTTTCTTGATGAAGTTCTTTGATGCACAAAAGTGTTTAATTTTGAGGAGTTCCCATTTATTTATCTCTTTCTTCAATGCTCTTGCTTTAGGTTTAAGGTCCATAAAACCGCCTCCAGTTGTAAGATTCATAAGATATCTCCCTACATTTTCCTCTAACTGTTTTATGGTCTTAGACCTAATGTTTAGATCTTTGATCCATTTTGAGTTAACTTTTGTATAAGGTGTGAGATATGGGTCTTCTTTCATTCTTTTACATATGGCTATCCAGTTCTCTAGGCACCATTTATTGAAGAGACTGTTCTGTCCCAGGTGAGTTGGCTTGACTGCCTTATCAAAGATCAAATGTCCATAGATGAGAGGGTCTATATCTGAGCACTCTATTCAATTCCATTGGTTGATATATCTATCTTTTTGCCAATACCATGCTGTTTTGACCATTGTGGCTTCATAATATGCATTAAAGTCCGGCATCCTGAGACCTCCAGCTTCGTTTTTTTCCCTCAAGATGTTTTTAGCAATTCGGGGCAAGCTGCCCTTCCAGATAAATTTGCTTATTGGTTTTTCTAATTCTGAAAAATAAGTTGTTGGGATTTTGATTGGCATTGCATTGAATCTGTAGATCGGTTTAGGTAGGATTGACATCTTAATTATATTTAGTCTTCCAATCCATGAACACGGTATGCCCTTCCATCTAGTAAGGTCTTCTGTGATTTCTTTTAGCAGTTTTTTGTAGTTTTCTTTATATAGGTTTTTTGTCTCTTTGGTTAAATTTATTCCTAGGTATTTTATTCTTTTAGTTGCGATTGTAAATGGGATTCGTTTCTTGATTTCCCCCTCAGCTTGTTCATTACTAGTGTATAGAAAAGCTACAGATTTTTGAATGTTGATCTTGTAGCCTGCTACTTTGCTGTACTCATTTATTAGCTCTAGTAGTTTTGTTGTGGATTTTTCCGGGTTTTCAACATATAGTATCATATCGTCTGCAAACAGTGATAGTTTTACTTCTTCCTTTCCAATTTTGATGCCTTGTATTTCTTTTTCTTGTCTAATTGCTTTGGCTAGAACTTCCAACACAATGTTGGATAATAGTGGTGATAGTGGGCATCCTTGTCTTGTTCCTGATCTTAGGGGGAAAGTTTTCAATTTTTCCCCATTGAGGATGATATTAGCTGTGGGTTTTTCATATATTCCCTCTATCATTTTAAGGAAGTTCCCTTGTATTCCTATCTTTTGAAGTGTTTTCAACAGGAAAGGATGTTGAATCTTGTCAAATGCCTTCTCTGCATCAATTGAGATGATCATGTGATTTTTCTGCTTTGATTTGTTGATGTGGTGTATTACATTAATTGATTTTCTTATGTTGAACCATCCTTGCATACCTGGGATGAATCCTCCTTGGTCATGATGTATAATTCTTTTAATGTGTTGTTGGATACGATTTGCTAGAATTTTATTGAGGATTTTTGCATCTATATTCATTAGAGAGATTGGCTAGTTTTCTTTTTTTGTAATATCTTTGCCTGGTTTTGGTATGAGGGTGATGTTGGCTTCATAGAATGAATTAGGTAGTTTTCCCTCCACTTCGATTATTTTGAAGAGTTTGAGGAGAGTTGGTACTAAGTCTTTCTGGAATGTTTGATAGAATTCACATGTGAAGCCGTCTGGTCCTGGACTTTTCTTTTTAGGGAGCTTTTGAATGACTAATTCAATCTCTTTACTTGTGATTGGTTTGTTGAGGTCATCTATTTCTTCTTGAGTCAAAGTTGGTTGTTCATGTCTTTCCAGGAACCTGTCCATTTCATCTAAATTGTTGTATTTATTAGCGTAAAGTTGTTCATAGTATCCTGTTATTACCTCCTTTATTTCTGTGAGGTCAATAGTTATGTCTCCTCTTCCATTTCTGATCTTATTTATTTGCATCCTCTCTCTTCTTCTTTTTGTCAATCTTGCTAAGGGCCCATCAATCTTATTGATTTTCTCATAGAACCAACTTCTGGCCTTATTGATTTTCTCTATTGTTTTCATGTTTTCAATTTCATTTATTTCTGCTCTAATCTTTGTTATTTCTTTCCTTTTGCTTGCTTTGGGACTAGTTTGCTGTTCTTTCTCCAGTTCTTCCAAGTGGACAGTTAATTCCTGCATTTTTGCCTTTTCTTCTTTTCTGATAAAGGCATTTAGGGCAATAAATTTCCCTCTTAGCACTGCCTTTGCTGCGTCCCATAAGTTTTGATATGTTGTGTTTTCATTTTCATTCGCCTCTAGGTATTTACTAAGTTCTCTTGCAATTTCTTCTTTGACCCACTGGTTGTTTAAGAGTGTGTTGATGAGCCTCCATGTATTTGTGAATTTTCTGGCACTCCACCTATTATTGATTTCCAACTTCATTCCTTTATGATCTGAGAAAGTGTTGTGTATGATTTCAATCTTTTTAAATTTGTTGACTTGCTTTGTGACCCAGCATATGGTCTATCTTTGAGAATGATCCATGAGCACTTGAAAAAAAGGTGTATCCTGCTGTTGTAGGATTTAATGTCCTATAATTGTCTGTTAAGTCTAGCTCATTTATAGTAATATTCAGATTCTCTATTTCTTTATTGATCCTCTGTCTAGATGTTCTGTCCATTGATGAGAGTGGTGAATTGAAGTCTCCAACTATTATGTTATATGTGTCTATTTCCCTTTTCAGTGTTTGCAGTGTATTCCTCACGTATTTTGGGGCATTCTGGTTCGGTGCGTAAATATTTATGATTGTTATGTCTTCTTGTTTAATTGTTCCTTTTATTAGTATATAGTGTCCTTCTTTGTCTCTTTTAACTGTTTTACATTTGAAGTCTAATTTGTTGGATATTAGTATAGCTCCTCCTGCTCTTTTCTGGTTGTTATTTGCATGAAATATCTTTTCCCAACCTTTCACTTTCAACCTATGTTTATCTTTGGGTCTAAGATGTGTTTCCTGTAGACAGCATATAGAAGGATCCTGTTTTTTAATCCATTCTGCCAGTCTATGTCTTTTGATTGGGGAATTCAGTCCATTAACATTTAGCGTTATTACTGTTTGGATAATATTTTCCTCTACCATTTTGCCTTTTGTTTATATATATCATATCTGACTTTCCTTCTTTCTACACTCTTCTCCATACCTCTCTCTTCTGTCTTTTCGTATCTGACTCTAATGCTCCCTTTAGTATTTCTTGCAGAGCTGGTCTCTTGGTCACAAATTCTCTCAGTGAGTTTTTGTCTGAGAATGTTTTAATTTCTCCCTCATTTTTGAAGGACAATTTTGCTGGATATAGGAGTCTTGGTTGGCAGTTTTTCTCTTTTAGTAACTTAAATATATCATCCCACTGTCTTCTAGCTTCCATGGTTTCTGCTGAGAAATCTACACATAGTCTTATTGGGTTTCCCTTGTATGTGATGGTTTGCTTCTCTCTCACTGCTTTCAAGATCCTCTCTTTCTCTTTGACCTCTGACATTCTAACTAGTAAGTGTCTTGGGGAACGCCTATTTGGTTCTAATCTCTTTGGGGTGCGCTGTACTTCTTGGATCTGTAATTTTAGGTCTTTCATAAGAGTTGGGAAATTTTCAGTGATAATTTCTTCCATTAGTTTTTCTCCTCCTTTTCCCTTCTCTTCTCCTTCTGGGACACCCACAACACGTATATTTGTGCGATTCACATTGTCCTTGAGTTCCCTGATACCCTGTTCAAATTTTTCCATTCTTTTCCGGATAGTTTCTGTTTCTTTTTGGAATTCAGATGTTCCATCCTCCAAATCACTATATTCTATCTTCTGTCTCTTTAAATCTGTCATTGTAGGTATCCATTGTTTTTTCCATCTTTTCTACTTTATCCTTCACTTCCATAAGCTCTATGATTTGTTTTTTCAGATTTTCTATTTCTTCTTTTTGATCAGCCCATGTCTTCTTCATGTCCTCCCTCAATTTCTCGATTTCCTTTTTGAAGAGGTTTTCCATTTCTGTTCGTATATTCAGCATTAGTTGTTTCAGCTCCTGTATCTCATTTGAACTATTGGTTTGTTCCTTTGACTGGGCCATATTTTCAATTTTCTGAGCGTGATCCATTATCTTCTGCTGGCGTCTGGGCATTTAGTCAGATTTCCCTGAGTGTTGGACCCCACAGGTTGAAAGATTTTTCTGTGAAATCTCTGGGTTCTGTTTTTCTTATCCTGCCCAGTAGGTGGTGCTCGTGGCACACATTTGTCTACGGGTTCCACCAGTGAAAGTTGCTGTGGGTCCTTTAACTCTGGAAAACTCTCGCTGTAGGGGAGGTTCGGCAGCCGAAGCGTCTTGGAAGAGTGCCAGCCGGCCCGGGGGTCTGAACGCGGGGAGGGTCGCTGGCCGCCACAGCATGGGAGAGCACCCGACCGAATTTCCTAGTCGGCCCGGGGCGCCAAGCGTGGTGGGAGGGCGCCAGCTGTCGCAGCCCGGGAGAGTGCACTGTTCCCAGCCGGACCGGGGAGTCACGTGTTTGGAAGGGACCCCCCGGTCACCGTTCTCTGCAGTCTGGGGATTTCCGACCCAACTCTCTCAGTTGGTCCGCGGGGCCTCACGTGGTGGGGGCGCCAGCTGCCACGGCCCAAGGGGACCGCCTGCCCAATTCTGCCAGTTGGCCTGGGAAGGAGGAAGTGAGGGACTCCGGCCGCTTGCCGTAACCCCCGGGAGAGCCCTCGCCCCTCGGTGATCTCACCGGAGCTGGTTCTCCCAGACAGTCAGCCATTCCAGGATGGGGTACGCCATCCCTTTGATCTCTGTTGTGGCTCCGGGAGCTGCTCTGTATTGTCTCCACTCCCCCAGTAGCTGTTCTGGAGGAGGAAAGGTGAGGGTGGCAAGGCTGTCGAGGCCAGTGGCGGAGGAGCCGGTGAAGGCGGAAGAGGGCACGGTGGTGGTTGGAGAGCCGCCGGAGCAGGCAGACAAAGAGGGGAGAGGAGGGCGGGCGGGCCGGCTGCTGCGGGGCGTGGGCGCCGCGCACCGGGCTGGCGGACAAAGAGGGGAGAGGAGGGTGGGCGGGCCGGTTGCTGCGGGGCGTGGGCGCCGCACGCCGGGCCGGCGGACAAAGAGTGGAGAGGATATTTGATTCTTTTAGTTGCTATTATGTTTGTTAAATGCTCCCAAAAAAACAAGCTACCAGAAATGGCTTTTTAAAGGGAATTTAAGTTATACATTTAAAGTTCTAATCACATAAAAATGTCCAAACTAAGGTATTCAGGAAAATGCATCTTGACTCAAGAAAGGCCAATGGTGTTCAAACAGCTCTGTCAGCTAGAAGAAGGTATGTGGCTGGTAGCTGCTGGTCCTTTGACTTCTGGTTTCAAATAGCTTCCCCAGACATGTTTTTTCCCTGCATTTCCAAATATCTCTGTCTGTGTCAGTTCCGAGTCAGTAAAGGACTCCAGTAAACTAATCAACACCTACCTTGAATGGGCAGAGTCACATTTCTATTAACCAAAATGTCATACCCACAAATGAGTATGTCAACTCTTCATGTAAACAATCCAGTCACATTTCCACCCTTTAATATTGAATCAGGATTAAAGGACATGGCTTTTCTGGGGTATACAACATTTTCAAACCAGCACATTCCACCCTCTGGAGCCCCCAAAAAACTTGTTCTTTCCCTATACAAAATACATCCATTTCATTACAATATCAGAAATCCTTAAACCATTTCAGTTAACAACACAAAATCTCATCAAAGTCATTTACAGTCATAATCTGTCCTAAGGCAAAAAATTATCCCTTGGCTGTTGACCTGTGAATCTCAGAACAAGTTATCTTCTTCCAATATACAAAGAAGAACAGGGCCACGGTGGCTCAGCAGGCAAGAATGCTTGCCTGCCATGCCAGAGGAGCCGGGTTCGTTTCCTGGTGCCTGCCCATGTTAAAAAAAAGGAAGAATAGTCATAGAATACATGTTCCCATTGCCATAGGGAGAAATCGAAAAGAAAACAGGGTCACCAGACACAAGCAGTTCCAAAAACCTGCAGGGCAAACTCCATTAAAATTCAAAGTCTGATAGTCATTTATGGAATCAAGTTTCACCCTTGGAACTTCGGAGAGCAGCAGTCACATCTCTCTAAGGGCTTACACACAGCCTAGCTCTCTGTAAATGCTGGGATGAGGGTTGCAATATTGAGGCATCTTGGAGGGACCACCTTTCTCTTGGTTCCACCCTCTCCAAACATTGGCACAGCACCAAGCTCTCTGCTATTTCTGGGGCACATGGTTAGCCCCCTCAGAACAGTGAGGCAGTCACCAGGCTCCCTACAATTTCCAGTTTATGTGCTCCATTCTCTCTGAGGCCTAGGCACTGAAACTCCTCCTGAACATTGAGGCAGAAGGCCCATCCTTTGCTTCCAGGGCAAACTCACCCTTCCTATGTGGCTGGGTGAGTCTGCTCTCCTTGCCCAAGATTTCTTGGCTCCAGACTTAAACTTCCACAGATCTGCCTTTGAAGTAATTTTTCCTTCAATATGTCCCCTTTCTTTCCCTTTTAGTGCAAATTCACAGTGGTTCCATTTATACAGATCTTGCAAAAAAAATTCATTGATTTTCCATGGAGCTCACAAGGATCAAAGACATCAGACAATAGGACTTTCCACATATCCTTTATGGATAACTCCATCTCCCATCCTGACTTGTCCTGACATGGGTGACCGGTTCCATGTTTGATTAAATCTTTACGTGGGGCACTAACCACTGGGGTATCACTTTCTGGAAGCACAGAATTTTCCAGACCATCAGTTTCTGTTTTCTTTGTACCCAAGAGATCAGTTCTCAACTTACCTCTTTCTTGCCACATTTTACCATAAGCTGCAAGGAGTAGCGAGGCCACATTTTCCACATTTAGTTTGGAAATTTCTTCAGCTTAGTATCCCGGGTTGTCACCTTTAAATCCTAACTTCCACCCAATAGCAGTACTCAATTTGGCCAAATTCTCTGCCACTTTAAAACATGCATTGCCTTTTTACTAATTTGCACTAACACATGCATTATTTCTGTCTAAAGCCTCATAAGAAGTATGTTTAGAGTCCATATTTCTACCAACAGTCTCTTCAAAGCATTATAGGCCTTCTCTATCAAGATGTTCATGACTTTTCCAGAATCTTCCCCCATGCATTTAAAAGGCTATCCCGACGTGTTTGGTATTTGCAAGCCACATCACTCCATATCTCTGGTACCAAAATCTGTTTCCGTTGTTAATGCTGCTGGAAATGTAAAATACCAGAAATGGGCTGGCTTTTATAAAGGGAATCTACTAAGTTATAACTTTATAGTTCTAAGGCCATAAAAAGGTCAACACTAAGATATCCAGGGAAAGATATCTTGACTCAAGTATGGTTGATGGGTCCAGAACACCTCTATCAGCTGGGAAGGCTTGTGGCTGGCATCTGCCGGTCCTTTGGTTTCTAGTTTCAAACAGCTTTCTGGGGGTGTTTTCTTTCTGCATCTCCAAATGTCTCTGTTGTGTCAGCTCTGTAGTAACTCCAAAATGTTACCCCTTTTAAAGGACCCCAGTAAACCACACCCACCTTGAATGGGCAGTCACATCTCCATCTAATCAAAAGGCCACACCACCAATAGGCACTTCACATCTCCATGAAAGTAACCTAATTAAAATGTAACACCCCCAATTGGGTGTGTCAGATCTCCGTGGAAACAATCCAATCAAAGTTTCCACCCTACAGCATTGAATCCGGATTAAAGGACATGGCTTTTCTAGGGATCACAATGCTTTCAAACCAGCACACCACAGGTCTAGAAAAGCTGCTAGTTTTGAGTGGGGACTAGAACAAAAGGAGGCTCTGTGACAGGTCTTGGCTGCTGTGCAAGCTGCTCTGCCACTTGTGTCATATGATCTAGCATATCCAATGGTGCTGGAAGTGTCAGTAGCAAATAGAGATGCCATATGGAGCCTTTGGCAGCCCCTTACAGGAGAATCATAATGTAGTCCCTTAGGATTTTGGAGTAAAGCCTTACCATTCTCTGAAAATAACCACTCTCCTTTTGAGAAACAGTTTTTGGCTTGCCAGTGGGTCTCAGTAGAGACTGAACACTTAATCATGGCCCACTAAGTTACCATGAGACCTGAGTCGCCTATCATGACCTGGGTGTTTTCTGACCTACCAAGTCATAATGTTAGGCATGTGCAGCAGCACTCCATCATAAAATGGAAATGGTACATATGAGTAGGGCCAGAGCAGGTCCTGAAGCCACAAGTAAGTTATGTGAGGAAGTGGCCCAAATGCTCATTGCTTCTGCTCCTGCACAGTACCTTCTCTTTCCAAGCCCAGCACTATGGTCTCTCAGGGAACTCCTTACTATCAGTTGACAGACAAGAGAAAACTTGGGCCTGGTTTATAGAAGGCTCTGTGTGATATGCAAGTACCACCTGAAAGTGGACAGTTACAGCACTGCAGCTACTCTCTGGGATCTCCCCGAAGGATAGTGGTGAGGGGAAATCTTCTCAGTCAGCAGAACTACAATCAATGCACCTGGCTGTTCATTTTACTTGGAATGAGATCTCTCAGGAAGTGCATTTGTATACTGATTCATGTTCTGTTGCTAATGGTTTGGCTGGATGGTCAAGGACTTGGAAGGAACATGATTGGAAGATTGGTGACAAACAGGTCTGGGGAAGAGGTATGTGGATAGACCTTTCTGAGTAAGCACAAAACATGAAGATATTTATGTCTCATGTGGGTGTGCACTAGAGGATGACTTCAATAGAGGAGGGTTTCAATAATCAAGTGGATAAAATGACCCATTCTCTGGATGTCAGTCAGCCTCTTTTCCCAGCCACTCCTGGCTGCCCAATGGGTTCATGAACAAAGTGGTTATTTTGGTAGAGATGGGGGTTATGCATGGGCTCAGCAACATGGGCTTCCAGCTACCAAGGCCAACCTGGCTATGAACACTGCTGTGTGCCCAATCTGCCTGAGGTGATCAGCCTGCTACCTGGTGGTGGGTTAGTTACATTGGACCATTTCCATAATGGAAGGGGCAGCAATTTTGTCCTAATTGGAATAGACACATACTCAATACAGGTTTGTCTTCCCTGTAGGCAATTGCTTCTGCCAAAACCACCATCCATGGACTTATAGAATACCTTATCCACCATCAAGGTATTCCACATGGCATTGGTTTTGATCAAGGAACCTACTTCATAGCAAATGAAGTACCAAAATGGGCACATGCTCATGGAATTCTCTAATCTTACCATATTTCCCGTAACCCTGAAGCAGCTGGGTTAATATAATGATGGAATGGCCTTTTGAAGGCTCAACAACAGTACCAAATAAATGGCAATTATCTTGCAGAGTTGGGGCAATGTTCTCCAGGAGGCTGTGTATGTTCTGAATCAGTATTCATTCTATGATGCTGTTTATCCCATAGCCAGGATTCATGGGTCCAAAAATCAAGGAGTAGAAATGGGAGTAGCACCACTCACTATTGCTTTATGTGAGTAATCCACTAGAAAAAGTTTTGCTTTCTGACCCTGCAACCTTGAGCTCTGCTGGTCTACTGGTCTTAGGTCCAGAAGGAGGAGTGCTTCCACCGGGAGCACAATAATTTTTCCATTGAACTGGAAGTTAAGACTGCTACCTGGCCACTTTGGACTTCTCATGCCTCTGAAGCAACAGGCAAAGAAGGGAATTACTGTACTGGCTGAGGTGATTGATCCTGACTATCAGGGGAAATAGGACCTCAGCTACACAATGGAAGTGAAGAGTTTTCATGGAATACAGGAGATGCGCTAGGGCATCTCTTAGTACTACCATGTCCTGTGATTAAAGTCAATGGAAAATTGCAACAAGGTAATCCAGGCAGGACTACCAATGGCTCAGAAAATTCAGGAATGAAGGTTTGGGTCATCCATCC
This sequence comes from Tamandua tetradactyla, assembly GCF_023851605.1. Taxonomy (NCBI): domain Eukaryota; kingdom Metazoa; phylum Chordata; class Mammalia; order Pilosa; family Myrmecophagidae; genus Tamandua; species Tamandua tetradactyla. The sequence goes on along the minus strand of NC_135329.1, from coordinate 129,406,444 downwards.
AGGCAATGAACTAAGGCCAGCTGAGGTGCTTGCTGAGGGTAAAGGGAACATGTAATGGGGAGTGGAAGTAGGTAGTGATAAATATGGCTATAACCATGTGACCAGTTACAGAAACAGGGACTGTGATGGTGTAAATGTTTCTTCCTTGTTCTGTTATGAGTATGTTTGTATTTGTACATAGGGCAAATATCCATTTTCTTCTTTATCTTATCCCCTTTATCATATGACATACGTTGTATTATTCATGATATAGTATTTAAGCTATAGGATATCATGTTTAAGAGTGAATATTACCCAAGGAGTTGCACCCTATTCTGGAAAGATTTAGTGCTTCGTACACAGGACAGATGAGCATTGTTAGGTGAAAAATATGTCTGTTATTGTTTTCTAGTTAGAGATCAAGTATGGTTTAAGGTGATGTTAACAACTTTTGTTGCTAAGTTGAAGGATTTCTTTATGTATTTTGGATATTAAGCACTTGTCAGATATGTGGTTTCTAAATATTTTCTCCCATTATGTAGTAGTCTCAATCTTTATAACAAATGTCTACTACCAACTCTCCTGATTTAGACCTTGTACTCTTACCTCCAGCCAGTCCTTAGCTTTTTCAAGTCTACGTATATGATTTCTAAATGGCAATGATACATTGTTCTATTTATTATATTGTAACCATGCCGTGAATGGAAATGAAAGAATTTTACTGGCAAAAAAAAAAAAAAAAGATGTGTATAGCTGCCAAGCCAATAAGGGGTAGACATGTGATAGGTTCAGGTGTCAACTTGGCCAGATGATGGTGCCCAGTTGTTTTGTTGGTGTGGACTTAAATCATTACTACATGGATTTCACCAATGACTGATTACATCTGTGGTCAGCTAAGGGTAGTTCTTCCATAACGAGTGACATTGTAATCTAATCAATTGGAGGCTTAAAAAGAAGCATCAGAGGAGAGAATATCCCTCTCTGCTTTGGCTAGCCAGCCTCTTGTGAAAAATTCATCAAAGATCTTCATTAGAGTTGCTGGCTCACAGCCTGTCCCATAGAGTTTGGACTCATGCATCTCCACAGTTGTGTGAGATACTTTGATTGAGACTCATATTTACAGATTGCCTGTCGGTTCTTTTTCCCTAGAGAACCCTGAATACTGCAACCACAAATACAGATTCAAAATCCTCAACAAAATGCTAGCAAACACAATCCAAGGGTTTATTAAAAGAATTATACAGCACAATTATGTGGGACTTATCCCACCTATGCAAAGAGCTTTCAAAAATAATAAGAAAATAACAATAAAATTATTATTATATATCACATTAACAGAATGAAGGAAAAAAACACATTTTCATCTTGATTGATGCAGGGAAACCATTTGAAAAATTCTAGCACTCTTTTTGATAAAAACTCTTAGAAAAGTAGGAATAAAAGAAAACTTCCTTAACATGACAGACTATATAAAAAACTCACAGTTAACATCTTACTTAATGGTGAAAGACTGGAGGCTTTCTCTCTAAGATCAGAACACGACAAAGCTGTCCACTGTTACCACTGTTAGTTGATATTTGACTGGAAGCTGTAGCTATAGTAATAAGGCAGGAAAAAGAAATGTAAGTCATTCAGATTGGAAAGGAAGAAGTAAAATTTTCCCTATTTTCATGATCTTTTACACAGAAAATCCTGACAGATCCACAACAAAGTTCATAGAGCTAAAAAATGAATTTAGCAAAGTGGCAGGATACAAGATCAAATTCACAAATCAGTAGGGACTCTGTATATACACAATGAACATTTGGAAGAAGAAATCAGGAAAAAACATTTCATGTAAAATAGCAACTAAAGGAATCAAATATCTAGGAATAAATCTAAGCAAGGATGCATATGGAAGACTAAAAAATATTGCTGAAAGAAATCAAACACATAAATAAATGGAAAGACATTCCATGTTCATGGATTGGAAGAATAATTATTGCTAAGATGTCAATTTTACCCAGAGTGATTTATAGATACAATGCAGAAATTTTGATTAGATTATCTCCACGGAGTTGTGACACACCCAATTGTGGGTGTGATCTTTTTTTATGTATTTACCATTTTTTTTAATAGTATAACATATACAAAGCAAAGAAAGAAAAAAGCAATAGTTTTCAAAGCACTCTTCAACAAGTAGCTACAGAACAGATCCAAGAGTTTGTCCTGGGCCACTATACCATCATCTCAGATCTTTCCTTTTAGCTGATCCAGAATATAGGAGGTTAGAAGGAATAAATATTTTTTATCATCACAATTGACTTTTTTTCTTGTGGAAAATAGCATATGTGCAAAAAAGCAATAAATTTCAAAGCACAGCACAGCAATTAGTTGTAGAACAGGTTTCAGAGTTTGGTATGGGTTACAATTCCACAATTTTAGGTTTTTACTTCTAGCTGCTCTAAGATACTGGAGACTAAAAGAAATATCAATATAATAATTTAGCAGTCACATTTGTATGTTAAACCCTACCTTCTCTGTATAACTCCACCATCACCTTTGATCTTTTTATCACACTTTTTAGGGGTATTTGGGCTATTTTTTGATTAGATGGAGATGTGACTCCATCCATTCAGGTGGGTCTGGATTAATTTACTGGAATCCTTTAAAGAGAAAACATTTTTGAGAGAATCAGAAACAACAGAGCCAACAGAAACTTCAGAGCAGAGCTGACACAGATGCTGACACTTGGAGAACAGGTACACACATGTTTGGAGAGGCTTGGAGCCCAGCAGATGTCACCATGAGATGTTAAGAAGCCAGAACCTAGAGAAAGCCATGGGAAGCCAAGAGATTAAAGCTAGCTACAGAGAAGCAAAGTGAGGAACCACTTCAGGAACAGAGGCTGAAAGCAATGGAGCCCAGGAGCAAGGGACCAGCATATGCCAACTACATGACTACCCAGCTGATAGACGTGTTCCTGACCCATCGACCTTCCCTGAATTAAGGTATCTTTCCCTGGGTGCCTTAATTTGGACATTTTTTATAGGCTTAGAACTGTAAACTTGTAATTTATTAAATTTCCCTTTTGAAAGCTGTTCCAATTTCTGTAGCTTACAAATTTAACACATAGACCAATGGAGTCAAATTGAGTCAAGTTGAGAATTCAGAGATCAACCTTCACATTTATGGCCAACTAATTTTTGACAAGAGGGCAAAGACCCCTCAAGTGGGAAAGAATAGTCTTTTCAACAAATGGTGCTGGGAAAACTAGATTTCCATTTTCAAAAGAATGAAAGCTGACCCCCACCCCATACTCAAAATTAACTCAAAATGGATCAAAGACCTTGGGGTTTGCCCCATGAAACTTATTCCTGCAAAGGAGAAACAAGCCTACCTATAATTATGCATAAGAATCACCCCCCAGAGAACCTTTTTTGTTGCTCCGTTGTGGCCTCCCTTTCTAAGCCAATCCAGCAGGTGAACTCACTGCACTCCTCCCTATGTGGGACATGACTCCCAGGGGTATAAATCTCCCTGGCAACATGGAACAAGTCAAGACCTGGATCGTGGGATTGAGAAAGCTTTCTTGACCAAAAGGGGGAAGAGAGAAATAAGATAAAAATTAAGTTTCAGTGGCTGAGGGGTTATCCTGAAGGTTATTCTCATGCATTATATAGATATCCCTTTTTAATTTATGGTGTATTGAAATGGCTAGAGGGAAGTACCTGAAATCGTTGAACTGTGTTCAGGAAGCCTTGATTCTTGACGACAATAACATAACTATATAGCTTTTACAATGTGACCCTGTGATTGTGAAAACCTTGTGTCTGATGCTCCTTTTATCCAGGGTATGGACAGATAAGTAAAAAAAATAAGGATAAAAAATAAATAATAGGATGATAAAGGGTAAAAATTGGGTAGATTGAAATATTAGTGGTCAATGAGAGGGAGGGGTAAGGGATATAGGATGTATGGGTTTTTCCTTTTTTCTTTTTATTTCTTTTACTGGAGTGATACAAATATTCTAAAAATGGTCATGGTGATGAATATACAACTATGTGATGATAATATGAACCACTGACTGTATTGTATGGATGGACTGTATGTGAAGATTTCTCAATAAAAATATTAAAATAAAATGGATCAAAGACCTAAATATAAGAAACAGGATTATGAAACTCCTAGAATAAAATATAGGGAGAACCGTCAGGATCTTATAGTAGGCAATTGTTTCTTAGTTTTACCCCCAAAGTACAAGCAATGGAAGAAAAAGTAGGTAAATGGGCCTGTGATGGTTAGGTCCATGTGTCAACTTGGCCAAATGATGATGCCCAGTTGTCTGGTCAGGCAAGCACTGGCCTAACCATTACTGTGAGGACATTTCATGGACTTAAATAATCAGTAAGTTGATTGCATCTATAGCTGATTTTATCTGTGCTCAACTAAGAGGAGTGTCTTCCACAATGAGAAACATTTAATCCAACTGAAGGCTTTTAAAGGAAAAGAGGTTTCAGCAATCAGAAGAGAGAATTTTTGTCTCTACATCAGCTAGTCACCCTTTCCTGGGAATACATCATTGGAGTGCCAGCTTGCAGCCTGCCCTATGGAATCTGGACTCGTGCATTTTCACAGTTGTGTGAGACACTTTTATAAAATCTCATACTATTTACAGATATATACTGTTGGTTCTGTTTCCCTAAGGAACCTAGTTTAGGGAACTTATCAAAATTAAAAACTTTTGTGCCTCAAAGTATTTAATCATGAATTTAAATGACAATTTACACAATGAGAGAAAATATTTGGAAACCACGTATCTGATAAAAACTTAATGTCCAGAATACATGAAGACAACCTTCAACTCAACAACAAAAGGACAAACAATTCAATTAAAAAATGAGCAAAAGACTTCAACAGACATCTCTCCCAAGAAGATATAGAAATGCCCAGAAAGCACATGAAAAATGCTCAACATAATTCGTCATTAGGAAAAAGAAATTGTGTAATTTGGTGTAAAATACATCCAAGTAAAGGTTTTCTTAACTTTTCTGGAATAAGGCTGGGGCTACACAAACAAGATATCTTGGTATTACCTACTAGTTATTAATCACTGTTTTGCCTTAATTCAAATGCTTAAATAATTCAAATGGCTAAGTACATTGAGGCATATACTTTATTATTAGAAATCATTTCTACCAGAGAAAAATTTTTTATCACATATTAATGTACTAACTCTATTTCTATTCTTTTATTTTTTACATTTTTTTAATTTAAGAAAACAAATAATATACTTAGAACTACCAACAATGGATATCTTAGTTAGCTTAACCATAGACATACTTTATTTAAATATATAATGATTTAAAATGATTATATAAAGCCTGTGTTTGTGCAGAAAGTTTCATAAACCAATTTAAAATGAGGGCAACGAGGAAAAAATCTACATATTTGGGTAGCAAAGTTCTTAATTTCTAAGTATTAAAAACTAATTTAGATACCATTTGATTGGTTATCAAAACTGTGAATGTTTTCAAAATATCAAGTAGAAAGTTCTTACAAATATCTGCATTGCTATAGTAATGAACTATGTTACTAAATATTTTCCTGATTTCAGGAAAATAGGAAGAAACAAATATTTTTACAATTAATATATTGAAGGATTAACCACCTGTATTAGTTAGGGTTCTTTAGAGAAACAGAATCAACTCGCAAATATAAAATTTATAAAAGTGTCTTATGTGACCATGTGAACTCAGAGTCCAAAATCCTCAGGGCAGGCTGTGAAGCCGACAATTCCAATGGAGGGTCTGGACGAACTATGCAGGAGAGGCTCACCACCGAAGCAGGAAGAGAACCTGTCTCTTTGGAATCCTCCTTAAAAGGCTTCCAGTGATTATATTGAGCATCACTCATTGCAGAAGACACTCCCCTTGGCTGATTACAAATGGAATCAGCTGTGGATGCAGCTGATGTGATCATGATTTAATTCTACGAAATGTCCTCATTGCAACAGACAACTCAGCACTTGCCCAACCAGACAAATAGGTACCACCACTTGGCCAAGTTGACACATGAACCTGACCATGACACCACCTAAAATGGATATCTTAACTAGCTTATCCATAGGCATATTAAAAAAAAAATTTAAGCAATCATTGTAAAGCCTGTTTGTACAATAAGTTTCATAAATCCATTTAAAATTAAAGCAAGGAAGGAAAAAAATTTATAAATACAGATATCAGAATTACTGGAATTCTAAATATTGAACAGTATCTTAAATACCATTTGATTAACTATCAAAACTATGTGCATTCTCAAAATATCAAGTAAAAAGTTATTACAAATATCAACTTTGCTATAGTAGTGAGCTATGTTACTAAATATTTTCAAATTTTTGATTTCAGAAACTTATATTATCTAATATTACTATAACTGTCTAGTTTTTTTTTTTAACTTTCTAAAGTTATATATATACATACACACACACATAAAGGGAACAAAGAAAAAAACCAATAATTTTCAAAGCACACCTCATCAAGCAGTTTCAGAACAGTTCCCAGAATTTGTCATGGGCTACTATACCCTCAACTCAGATTTTTCTTTCTAGCTGCTCTAAAACACTGATGGCTTTATCAGAGTCATAATAATGTAATCATGCAGTATCTGTCCTTTTGTGTCTGACTTATTTCACTCAGCATTATGTCCTCAAGGCTCATCCATGTAATCATATGTTTCAGGACCTCATTTTGTCTAAATGCTGCATAATATTCCATCCTGTGTATATACCACATTTTGTTTATCCACTCATCTGTTGATGGGCACATGGATTGTTTCCATCTCTTTTGCAATTATGAATAGTGCTGCTATGAACATCGGTGTGCAAATGTCTGTTCATGTCACTGCCCTCAACTTTTCTAGGTATATACCAAGTGTTGGTATTGCCAGGTCATAAGCAACTCAATATTTGGTTTTCTGAGGAATTGCCAAACTGATTTCCACAGTGGCTGAACCATTTTACATTCCCACCAACAGTGAATAAATGTTCCAATTTTTCCACATCCTCTCCAACATTTATTGTTTCCTGTTTAATAGCAGCCATTCTTATAGGTGAAAGGTGATATCTCATTGTCATCATAATTTGCATTGCAATGAAGATGAGTAGCTCTTCATATGCTTTTTAGTCATCTGTATTTGCTCTTGAGAAAAGTGCCTATTCATTTCCTCTGCCCATTTTATAATTGGGTTGTTTGTTCTTTTGTTGGTGAGTTGTATAATTTCTTTATGTACACAGGATATCAAGCCTTTATCTGTCATGTGGTTTCCAAATATTTTCTCCCATTTAATTGGCTGCCTCTTCACCTTTTTAACAAAGTCCTTCGAGGCACAGAAGCTCTTGATCTTAAGGAGTTCCCACTTGTCTATTTTTTCTTTCACAGCTTGTGCTTTAGATGTAAAGTTTAAGAAGCAACCTCCTATTACTAGATCTTAAAGATATTTCCCTATTTTTTTTTCAAGAAGTTTTATTGTACTGGCTCTTACATTTAGGTTTTTGATCCATTTTGAATTAATTTTTGTATAGAGTGTAAGGTAGGGGTCCTCTTTTATTCTTTTGGCTATTGAAATCCAGTCCCCCCATACGTACTATTGAAAAGACTTTTCTGTTCCAATTCAGTGGATTTGGGACCTTATGAAAGATCCATGAATTTGGTGGTCAATCTCTACACTTTTGATTCTACTCCACTGGTCAGTCCTTCTGTCTTTGTCCCAGTATCATGCTATTTTGACACTGTGGCTTTATAGTAAACTTTAAAGTCAGGAAGTGATAAACTTCCCAGTTCACTCTTCTTTTTTTAGGATATCTTTAGCTATTCGAGGTCTCTTTCCCTTCCATATAAATTTGATAACCAATTTTTCCAAGTCTTCCAAGTAGGTTGTTGGGATTTTTATTGGCATTGCATTGAATCTGTAGATCAGTTTGAATAGAATTGACATCTTGATTATATTCAACCCTCTTATCCATGAGCATGGAATATCTTTCCATCTATTTAGGTCATTTTTAATTTCTTTTAGCAGTTTTTTGGGGTTTTTTTTTGTAATTTTCTGTGTATAAGTCCTTGACATCCCTAGTTAGGCTTATTCTTAGATACCTAATTCTTTTGGTTGCTATTCTGAATGGAATTTTTTCTTAGTTGTCACCTCAGATAGCTCATTGCTTATGTGTAGAAACATTACTGATTTTTGTACATTAATCTTGTATCCTGCCACTTTGGGGAATTTGTTTATTAGCTCAAGTAGTTTTACTGTAGATTTTTCAGGGTTTTCTGAGTATAGGATTATGTCATTCTGCAAATAATGAAAGTTTTACTTCTTCCCTTCCTGTTTGGATGCCTTTTATTTCTTTTTGTATTAACTCTTTTTGAAATACTGTTGTTGAGAATCTTTATTTAGAATTAGATAACTCTAGAGTTTTACTTTTCTCTTTTATATGATCTTTCTAATACATCCACATAATAACTATTAAAGGACACAACCCTGGACTAATATTCCAAAAGTTAATGAATTATTTAGACATATTCTTTAGAGACATTTAGACATGCCCTCCCAATGTAATTTCCTTCTAAATAGGGATAGAAATATTAATATCCAGTGTCCCTATCTCAGTTTGAACTACTTTAAATTCTATTCGTTTAGGTAACTCTCTTAAAATAAACATGAAGTTGCATAGAAAACAATCTGGAGGAATATATAACAAAGAGATATGGTAGCAATCTGGAAGGTGGAATTAGGGAGGATTTTATGAAATGCTTTACAGCCTGGATGTTATTTTTATAATCAGAATATATTTGTGCATGTACTTGTTTGTGTGTATATGTATATATGTAAACTAAAACAAAGGGTTGTACACAAATATTTTTGGGCATTGTCATTGCAGTTCTCTATCATCTTTACCTGCCTCAACACAAGCTTGAAGGGATTTCCTGTTGAACTTTACATACCATTCCAAGGTTCTTCTTTAGCTACTTTGACCAAATGACCCGAACTGAGATGACACCAGGCAGCTGTCCTGCTCTAGACTGTTAGGTCCCAAGCTGTTAATGGTGTGAACAGAAATGCTTCAGATAGGCTTAATAGTCACCTGTCAGTCCACTGTCACCCAAGGGAAAGGCATGTGCAACTACAGGAAATGAACTGTATAGATAAAAAGTAAATAAATTAATGGGATCATGTTTCATTAATTAATAAATGGGATAAGTTTAAGTTAAGTTTTTTCTCCTCATTCATGTCAGGCCATTTTATATTGACCAAATAGTACAAGTAACAGAGTTTTGGTTGTGGAAGCATCTATCAGAGTAGCCTTGACTTCAGACAGTTTTGACTGGATTAGTTCTTTGTCCTCTAACCTCTAGAAACAATGAAATGTTTCTTGATCTTATGTTCTCCAGGTTTTATATTTCTATTCTAGTCCCTAATACCAATTTGGAGACCCTGCTGGAGACTGCAGGTAATTCTTTGTTGGAGTTAGTATTAAAATTCAGTTTGATGCTCTTGGCTCTGTGTCTGCCTCAAATAGCATGGGAAATAGTAATTCTTGGAGTCTCATTGATGCCTCTAGGTCTTTCCTGGACCACATCCAGTCCTTTATCAAGTCCTAATTCCCACTCCAAATATGTCTCTAATGAGTCTGCTCTTCTCCATCTTCACCACCACCCTGGTCCAAGCTCTTGAGTGAGATGTCTCACCAGGACACCTGTGATAGTTCCAAACCCACCTCCCTGCTTGCTCACTCCAGTCATTTTACCATGTAGATCTAGAGTGACTTTTTCAAAGGAGAAATTTGACCAAGTTTCTCTCTTATTTATTATTATAGTTTTTAAAAAGTCAGGTTTATTGAAGTCTAATTTAAAATAGAGTAAAATTGACCCCTGAAGGCATATATTTTAATGAATTTTAACCACCAAGAAGTGGTTACCTTCATTCGAGAAAGGCTGATACAATCTGAATACCTCTCTCAGCTGGGAAGGTACATGATGACATTTCATGCCTCATTTCATAAGGCTCTCCTGGGGGTGTTTTCCTTCTGCATCTCCAAAGGTCTTTGGCCATGTGGGCTCTGGTGCCTCTAAGGCTTTTTCCAATATGGTTCCCTTTTAAAGGGCTCCAGTAAGCAACCTCACCTTGAATGGGTGGAGACACATCTCCATGGAAACCAACCAATCAAGTTTCCACCCACAATTGAGTGAGTCACATCTCCATGGAAACAATAAAAAAGCTCTCATGCAGCAATATCGAATGAGGAGTAAAGAGCATGGCTTTTCTGGGGGTACTCAACAGATTCAAACTGGTACGGTAATGTATTCACACTGTTCAGAAACAAAAACAATTAAAAAAGGCATTCAGTAAAATGTGCCTGTCTCTGTTCATTAACTCCATGTCTGTTCTGCCCCCATTGGAGAACACTTTCATTAATTTCTTATATATCCTTCCAGAGCTTATTTATGTAAATAAAAACATACAATCCTATCTCCCCTTCATTTTTACAACAAGGATAACATACTATATACATCATCTGCACCAGTATATATCTTGGGGAATATTCTCAAATTTATATATATATATTTTACAGTTACCTGGTGTTCTCTGGTGGAATGAGGTGGAACTTGTTCAGCCAGTCCCCTTTACATGGATCCTTGAGTTGTTTCTGAAAATTTCTTCACAGACAGCGCTACGTTGAATAACCTTGTATGTAGGTTCTTTGGTAGGTGTGCAGGTAAACTATAAGATTTGTTTCCAGAAATGATTTCAAAATAATAGTTCAAAGCATGGCCTTTCTTTCTTTCTTTCTTTTTTTATTAATTAAAAAAAAAAAGAAATTAACACAACATTTAGAAATCATTCCATTCTACATATGCAATCAGTAATTCTTAATATCATCACATAGATGTATGATCATCATTTCTTAGTACATTTGCATCGATTTAGGAAAAGAACTAGCAAAACAACAGAAAAAGATATAGAATGTTAATATAGAGAAAAAATAAAAATAATAATAATAATAATAAATAAAAAATATATATAAAAAAAGGAAAAAGTAAAAAACAAAAGACATAAACAAACAAACAAACAAAAAACTATAGCTCAGATGCAGCTTCATTCAGTGTTTTAACATAATTACATTACAATTAGGTATTATTGTGCTGTCCATTTTTGAGTTTTTGTATCTAGTCCTGTTGCACAGTCTGTATCCCTTCAGCTCCAATTACCCATTATCTTACCCAGTTTCTAACTCCTGCTGGACTCTGTTACCAATGACATATTCCAAGTTTATTCTCGAATGTCGGTTCACATCAGTGGGACCATACAGTATTTGTCCTTTAGTTTTTGGCTAGACTGACTCAGCATAATGTTCTCTAGGTTCATCCATGTTATTACATGCTTCATAAGTTTATTCTGTCTTAAAGTTGCATAATATTCCATCGTATGTATATACCACAGTTTGTTTAGCCACTCGTCTGTTGATGGACATTTTGGCTGTTTTCATCTCTGCAATTGTAAATAATGCTGCTATAAACATTGGTGTGCAAATGTCCGTTTGTGTCTTTGCCCTTAAGTCCTTTGAGTAGATACCTAGCAATGGTATTGCTGGGTCGTATGGCAATTCTATATTCAGTTTTTTGAGGAACCGCCAAACTGCCTTCCACAGTGGTTGCACCATTTGACATTCCCACCAACAGTGGGTAAGTGTGCCTCTTTCTCCGCATCCTCTCCAGCACTTGTCATTTTCTGTTTTGTTGATAATGGCCATTCTGGTGGGTGTGAGATGATATCTCATTGTGGTTTTGATTTGCATTTCTCTAATGGCCAGGGACATTGAGCATCTCTTCATGTGCCTTTTGACCCTTTGTATTTCCTCTTCTGAGAGGTGTCTGTTCAAGTCTTTTTCCCATTTTGTAATTGGGTTGGCTGTCTTTTTGTTGTTGAGTTGAACAATCTCTTTATAAATTCTGGATACTAGACCTTTATCTGATATGTCGTTTCCAAATATTGTCTCCCATTGTGTAGGCTGTCTTTCTACTTTCTTGATGAAGTTCTTTGATGCACAAAAATGTCTAATTTTGAGGAGCTCCCATTTATTTATTTCTTTCTTCAGTGCTCTTGCTTTAGGTTTAAGGTCCATAAAACTGCCTCCAATTGTAAGTTTCATAAGATATCTCCCTACATTTTCCTCTAACTGTTTTATGGTCTTAGATCTAATGTTTAGATCTTTGATCCATTTTGAGTTAACTTTTGTATAGGGTGTGAGATACAGGTCCTCTTCCATTCTTTTGCATATGGATATCCAGTTCTCTAGGCACCATTTATTGAAGAGACAGTTCTGTCCTCTTTCTTTTTTAAACATTTGTATGTGTGTGTGAAATATATATACAAAAAAGCAATAAATTTCCAAATACATTTTAACAAGTAGTTATAGAACAGATTTTAAAGTTTGTATGGGTTACAGTTCCATGATTTTGAGTTTTTTCTTCTAGCTGCTCCTAGACACTGAAGACCAAAAGAAATACCAATATATTGAGTCAGCAGTCACACTCATTTGTTAAATCCTATTTTTCTTTTTCTTTTTTTAAAAAATATTTTTATTGCCAAATCACACACATACAGGCCATACTGGTGTACCATGAATGGCTCACAATACAATCACAGTTGTGTTTTCACCATGATCATTTTTAGAACATTTGCATCACTCCAGAGAAAGAAATAAAAAGAAAAGAGAAAAAAACTCTTACATTCCATACCCCTTACCCCTCCCTCTCATTGACCCCTAGTATTTCCATCTACCCAATTTACTGTACCCCTTACAGCATGGCCTTTCTTAATTAACTAAGTGTAAACTTCCTCTGCTCATGGCCTTGGGTAAACCCTATTTATAAAAAAGAACACTGAGGTGGGTGGTTTGTACTTTCGCGGGACCTGGGGAGGCTACAAGGCGGAAGCGGCTCATAATTCAGGTTCTACTTGCCAAGAACGTAAACCAAGAGGGCAGCGCCGCGCTGCCAGCACCACAAAGTTCTCTTCTGATGGTGACATCCTTAATCCCTCTCCAGACCCTTCTGTTTTCCTTCTATTTATTTTATAGTGGATGTCTCACGCTCATATCTGTGGCCTCCTGCTTCTGATCTTTATCTGACCGAAGAAAGAGTTCTCTGATGTGTGTTTCAGCCTCACCAGCAATTTATGGAATTTGCTCTTCATAAGCTTTTCTTTTGATCATCATTCACCCTCAGTTAATTTGTTCAAGGGAAGAACAAAATCTCTGGAGGAGATTAGCAAAGGGAAGGAAAACATTTAGCTTTATCAAATGAAGTGCTTTTGAATTTGATCATTCACTTCTCACTCGGGGAAATTTATATACAGCAACCGCTTTGATACTTAAAAAATCTCATTGATTGGCTCAGTTACGTTACTCAAGTCTTAAGGGACGACACTGACTTTAAATACTGATTATTCTTTTAAACCCTATTCGTATGCTAAAATCAGAAGTTGAAGGCAAATTCTGGTCTGTCCTAAATTTAACTCACATCTTCCCTTTAGTATTAAAGAGACTCTGTAGCTTTGACTTTCAAACGTGCATGCAGGTATTGCGGTGCGAACTGGTGAGCTGGGGTATTCAGAAGCGGTCACTGGAAAATTGAAGTCAGAGAAGCTCTGTTTAGGCACTTACCAATAGCTCACCTCTCCTGTGTGAGTTATTTTCAGAAGAAAACGCACAGACAGAGGGCCGTAATAGTTTTCCTTCCATGTTGTTTATTTAAGGAGATATGGGAACCATCAAGAAGAAGATTCATAGGTCCAAAATGTAAACCTTGGACATCTGCTTTGTTTGAGTTAATGAAGATGTGGTTTTGGAAACTCCTTGTCCCTGGCTATCACCTCTGCCCTGGGAAAGCCGCTGGCCCTGAAATTTATAGGAATTCTGACCTAAGGGGTCAAACATACACAGGAAGGGACAAGGTGGGTAGCGAGATCAGTCCTGATGGCGGACATTTCCCAGAAGAAGAAAGAATATTACCTGCAGCTCCAGTTTCTACAACGCTATTTTTAAACACTCAGAGATTAGTTACTCCTTCTGTTATGGCCTCAGGCATGAAGTGACTTTCCTTTCCTTCCAAGTCCAAAGGCTGATAATCTGTTGTTTTCATTGGGGGGAAAATAACTTCAAGCAAGTGGAAAATCCCTAATCTCAAAAATTGTGGACACAAGCCACATATGCATTGTCTAAACAAAGTTTCAGGGAAAAATTATTACATCTAGGTTGAAATTTACTGAAAATTTTTATTTCGAAAAAAAAACCCTCACAGTTTTTGCCAATTCTATTAAGCTGACAGGGGCAAGGCTGAAGGCTGAAAGGACACTTTAGAATAAGTCATGAAAGTTCTGGATTAAAATATATTTTTTAAATGGTCTCATTGAGAAATTTTTCAAATGCGAGTCACACTGGAGAATGAATGCTGTATCAAATTATCCCGACACAAAGAAGAGAAGCCATTCTACCAGAACAAATGCAGCCTGCTTTGTTTGGGGGACAAATCATTCTTACAGCCAGTTTGGAAATGTCACTTTTAAGTCAATGAGAGTTGTGTTCTAATAAGAGGGGAATGCAAGACCCTTTTATATTCGCTAGGATGTGATGTTTTGCTTCTGAATGGTTTCTACAGTGCATAAAAATTCTTTTTTTTGGGGGGGGGGGTGGTTCTCTTTAACGTCTTGAATTGTTTTCAGGTTTTACAAAGTGCTTCAGTTTTTGCATTTGAAGGGCAGACATCATCACACTGAAGTTCTGAGTTTCTGGACAAGTTTTTGAAGTCTTAACTGGGTGAAATGGTGAAAACAGATGACCAGGAAAACAGATTCTTTGGTCTATGTTGGGAAATTGCTTCTAGAAGGGATCCAGGGCTTACACTCATTCAACCCAGCCTTTTCCTCATTTTGGGGTAGTATCACCCACTGGGCTCTGTCCAGTGGAATTTGAAATTCAAAGCCAAACTTGAGCAAAGCTGATCAGAAGTCAATCCATCGTCAAAAATTGGCCAGATGGGTTGGCAACTATGGGATTTATAGGTCAGACAAATACTTAGAACTTCTCTGCTCATTGTGGTGTTAAGTAAAATGAAATGAATTCCTGCATTGGGCATTGCCAGGAGGGACCCCTTTCCCAGAAAGGAGATTACCAGAAGACAAAAACAATTACCTTATAGGGGCTTTCAGAGAAAAAAAGAACAATGGACACGCACAGAACTGCAGATAAGCAATACCTGGTGATAAACCAGTTTTGGACCAGTTGAGAGAGCTTATCAGTATGGATAAGTATGCCATTCTAATCAATGTAATCTATTGGCTACTTATAGCCAATCAAAACTTTTCCTTACTTGTTTCTGCATTGGCCCTATATAAGTGCCCCTTTTCTACCCACTTGGGGCGTTCCTGGTACTTTCTGAAAGGAATGCTGCCCAATTCATGAATGGTTCAATAAAGCAAGGGAGCCTAAATTGCATGAAAAGTTTTTCTTTTAACAGTGGCAAATTCTAAGCCCCCCAAAACTTTTGGTAAGTTCATGAAATCAATTCATTTTCATTACTAACATTAAAAAAATTATTTTTGATTACTCAAAGAGACTATGTGTTGACAGACACTCCAACTTTTCCGGCAGATACATTGCAACACATAAAATGACAGAAGGCTTTTATATCATATTGAAACGGTTGTGAATATAAAAGTTTTGTTGTGGTGTCATATATGAGGCATGATTTTTATAAGATAAACTTCTCCATGGAGAGAGGCGGAGGTAACCCAGGCTCTCAGTGCTGAGCCATCCTTGCACAATGACAAGTTGTGGATGGGCAGAGGGCAGCTTTAGGAGACACTCACTTTAGGTTTGTAAAAGTCTACCCAGGAATAAACCAGGGTAATGCTGTGTGCACAGTCTTAAAGTGCAAACTCTAATTTTTTTCATGATCCAACTAAGATAAACTTCCAGGAAAAAAAAGCGCAAATTTTTGAGGGGTACAAATTGTATACTTTGCCTGTTTGCATTGATCAAATTCTCCACCTAATTGCAAAACTTTCCATTTCAGTTTTCAGTTGGAGGCAAAGCTTCAGAACACAGATGATCAATTTGAGAAATAGGAGCCGGTTTAACTTTGGAGATAAATATTAGAACATAGATTCTATGTCACTATTCTTCAAATATGTCTTAAGATAAACAAATGGTACATATGGCAATTATGCCAAATTTATTAGAAGGCTAATAATATTAGTATCATTAGTAATTACAAAGAGAATATTTAAAATAATACTAAGCACAGGCATACGTTCTATTATGTGCCTGGCACTGTGCTAAGTGCTCATGTGCATTTAATCTTCATGCGGTATTATGAGGTTGTTATTTGTAGCCTCATTTTACAGATAAGGAAACTGAGCTAAGAAAAGTAACTTGGCTAAAGTCAGAAGCTATTTAGGTTGGTGGAGCCAGTATTTGAATCCAAGGGGAACTTGGAGCCAAAGTGCTTAGCTGTCACTGAGCTAACATACACAGCTTGCTCACCATGTATTAGGCAAGCTTTAATTGCATAGTCATAGATACTATTATCATCATCATTTTACAGGCAGGGAAACAGAGAAGCTGAAAATTTTCTCAAAACTGCTGTTGAGGGAAGAGGTGAGGTTTAAATGCAGTCGCTCTGACACCAGACTCTGAAAATTTCATTTCCGACAATGTATAACCATTTAGAATATACACATTTTTCATAGGATTTAGTAAAGCTATTTTAATTTGGGTTTTTTAAAAAAAATGCTGACAATTATTTTGCCTAAACCGGCCATTCTAATAAGAAGTGGCTGTTTATACGGTTTAAATCTTGTCCGCGGTAGTGCGGTAGCCTATGGGGTGGCCGGGTAATTTGCCGGTCTCTACTACCCTCTAGTGGTCAATAGAAAATTCTGACGGTTCGGTTATTTAACAGCAAAAAATATATAGAAGTTTGTAGATTATGAGGACTCCATCATGAACCTGTATATGATGGTATTTGTATTTCTGGCATGTGCTGACTGAGAAAAATACATGAAGACAAACAGCTACTACGAATTTAGCCTCTCTCTTATATGAACACGGACTTTTATTTATCCCAGTATGATCATACTTTGGAAACAAAGGTGATTGTGATCTTAGCGGTGCTGGTGGCGGCGACAGCGTGCGTAGATTGTGTGTGTGTGCGTGTGTGTGTGCGTGTGTGTGTGTGTGTGTGTGTGCGCGCGACTTACTTGCTTGGGGTACCTGATGGATTTGGAGACAGTTTGCAATAATCCACAGTCTTTTCTCCAACCTCTACCCGACCCTGGACGCACAGGTTGGTAATGCCTATGTTATAATACAAATGAAATAATGGGTGTCTTGAAGGACATTGGAGCACCAAAAGAAGAGGAAATATGTAATGGACTGATACTTTTTCAAGGTATTTCTTTTTCAAACCAGTCTACCAGCTGCTTCTACCCTCATATTTTCACCTATCCTCCCTCCATTTTCTTCCCTGCTACTTTATTTTGCTGTTTCAGAGGAGAATTCAAATTCTGAACAGCATCTTCCTGTCCCAGACACTGAGATCCCGAGGCAATCCCTCACCAGTCACGCTCCTGGACGCCTGGGTACAAAAGGAATTCAAGTGAGCTATTTATTTTCATAACTGAGTAACTAGCCTAGGAAAGAAGAAAGACAAAATTTCCTGATAGTGGTAGGGGAAAGGGTTCATGTGTTTAAAAACACTGTGTATTTTAAAGTTGTGGTAAAATATATATACCATAAAGTTTCCTATTTTAACCATTTAAACAGACAATTCTGCGGCATTAATTCAATGCACAATGTTATGTAGCCATCTTCACGATTTATTTCTAAAATTGTCATCACTTGATGCATTTTTAAAGAGATCTGATTTGTACCTCAGTTAGTTTTTCAACACTGATATACACCTGCCATGCGGGAGACCCGGGTTCGAGTCCCAGTCCATGCGCTTACCAAGAAACAAACAAGCAAAACAACGAACAAACAAAAACAAAAATTCAACAAATGGTGCTGCAATAATGGAATACTCACATGGAAAAATAATGAAATGTGACCCTGCCATACAGCATACAAAAAAAATGATACTAAAACAATATATTTTTGAAAGTTACAGTTTAAGTATGAACAGAGAAATGTATTTCATGATCTGAAATTTTGAAGAGGAAGGGTCATAAATAGCTCAATTTTTTCATTTATAGATGAAGAGACTGATATCTAGGAAGATTATAAGCTTTTCTCAAAATATGGGCTCAGTGTATTAGAAACTTTTCATTTTAAGTAACAGAAAACTGCTAGAATTGATCCTGAAGCAAAGACATGGTCAGTATTACAGACTTGGGGGTTTATTGTGAAATGGGATTTTTATGACTCTGCCAATCTTATTTTTATGTTTAAGTTTTTTCTTAGTTGTATTTGTATTGTTTCATTTCAAAGACAGGCTTCAAGATTAAAATAAATAAAATGCCATCTACTTTAACTACGAGTGGAGATGATGCTGTGTAAAAACACGTGAAGAATGTTGAGTTTGAAGGCATTGTCAAATTGCAGAAGTTAAGGCCCCAAAATGGAAATTGTAATTCGTTACTGTTATGACCAAATGTAATTATAAATTTTTACACATTTCCTTTTTTTTTTTTTTTTTTTTTTGGTACTCTAACAGTTATTTTGTTTTTCATTAATTTATTTTTTACTCATTTGCTTATATTGTTGGGGAGTGTCCAGTTAAACCACTGGTTTAACAGAGTCTTAGTAGCATCTTGCAAGAGGAAAGTCAGTGGTGGAATGTTCGGAAGCTTTTCAGTGTGTTTTAAAGCGAGTCTTAAAATTGTGGGCTTGATTGGGACTGGGCAAAGTCCCTGACAGAGTTTCGCTAGTTCAGGTTTGGTAAATACAGTGATGCTAGGAATTTGAAGTAAATCTTCAAAAAGTAAAAGATCATTTAGTAAGCCCAGTGGAGCCACCCATTGCTTTGAGAGGAGCTATTTATCCAATTGAGAGCAAATCGATAATCAGTTGTTTAGATAAATAGACTTTTCATGAAATTCAACTTCGTCTTCCTGGTAAAGAATTTTCTGGAATGGTAAAGTCAGGTTAATGCAGATGTGAGCTGTGCAACTGTGGAGTTTCAGTCCTAATATATGCAACATGCAATAGAAGAAAACGGCCACTGTCTGCATGTCTTTTCTGGCTATCATTATTTCATTTTTAATTATTTCTGAAAATAACTTTTCTGTAAAGAGGAGAGGTGTTAAAAATGATCTGTTTTGGGTGTCAACTAAGTTAGAGAGGCCTGCTAGAGGGTTATATAAGAAGCTTAAGCAGTGGGGGGTTAGAGCAATAGGGCCAGATGGCCCTGGGTTAGTACATGAAAGCTCCCATTCAGACTTTTAATGCTTGTTCTCTGCAGACTAGTTTCCACAAGCAACTCCAGAGATCATCTGAGTGGCCTAAAGGGGTTATTCATCATGTAACTTTTTTGTATACTAAAAATATTAACTTGCTAAATGGAAACTTTGATGACCTATCCTAATTTGCGTAACCCTATTTTTGGTATAGCTTCCTTTCTAAAAAACAAAAAATAAAGAGCAGCACTACAACTAACCCCCCAAATGCCTTTGTGTAAATAAGAAAAAGGCATCTTTGCCTTAAAACACTTTGCTGTCATCTGCCAGAAAGCTATTCTGATGTATGTCTGTCACAACAGTCTTTATATGAAGGGTGTCCCCTAGAGTTGTGCAATGCACAAACTGCACAGTCATTCACAGAGGCTGTGACAGAGTGCTTAACAACATGCAACTGTCCAGGGGTTCTCTACCTACAAAAGGCTCTGCAAACAATCCAGGGTGTGAATGGAAATTAGAGAACAGCCTAAGACAAAAGCATAGAATCTTCCCCAGTCTTTTTTGAACACACATCTTGTCCCGGACATAATTGTGTGGCACTAGGAATATTCAAATGTCCCCTTTGCCCTAGGAAATAGTGTTTCCTCATGGTTCCTGCTGTTACACTGTATGTCCTTTAGCTGGCAATCCTTTGCCCCAGGCAGCTGTGATTTGACTGTTTTCCTGTAGGGGTTCAGTAGGAGAGCTCTGTGAACTGCTGCTACATGCAGGGCAAGTATGGGGACAGGGAGCCTGTGACAAGTGTCCCGGTTCAGTCCTTCAGGCTGCCACAGATAGTCTGACACAGATATACATGCACCCTAGTATATGCACAAGGATTATTCTGCTCCCTCTACAACCTGGACCAGGGACCCACACTGGAGCTTGGCTGGCTGCACTCTGAGCCAGTGAGGAAATGGGGGTAGGGCGGACAAGGGCATTATGAGATTTTCTTGCTGTTTTTAAGTTGCCTATTTTTGAAATTTGGTGCTCATGCTGTTACTACAACTCTTTAATTGTTTTCTGGAGCTTTGATAAAGATGGTTCTGTCAGTACTTGCTTGCTGCTTAAAGTTTTGAGGTAGAGAATGGAGTGTCTGTCTCCACTATCTTGATGGCATCATCCAAAAAGAGTGGTGGACTCTTTGAAACCTCAGAAGATGGGGAAAAATAAGAACTTTTGATACAGAGTTAGGACTATCGCCATTGTAGCAGTTGAAAATGCTGCCATATCAAAGTCATAATCCCAAAGTAAATTCTACCAAGTGCCCAGCTGGCAGCTCAGGAGGCAGATTTGAGTCAGAAGTGGTAGGAAGTGATGTGCCAGGAAAGGAGGACGCTACCACCAGGGTTGGCCTTTTCCAAAGATCAACAGATTTGTACCACAGGGAGCACTGAGAGGCTTTCTGCACAGAAATACTCTTCCTATTATTTGGGAATGCCTAGAATTCCAATTAGTTTCTTTATGATTTGTACATTATTGGAATGGCAGATAACATTAGACATCAGCTGGCTTAAATCTCCCATTTCTCAGATGACAACCTGCAGCCTAGAGATATTCACTGACTTGCTTATGGTCACAGGGATTACTAGTTTCCCATGATTCTCGTAAAAAATACATAAAATCTGGGCGGCTTAAAACAATGGAAACTTATCCTCACACAGTACTGGAGGTTAAAAGTCTGAAATCAACGTGTGGGCAGGGTCTTGCTACCTCTAAAGGCTTTAGGGAAGATTGCTTCTCGCCTCCTCTAGCTGCTGGCTGCCGGCAGTCCTTGGCCGCGGGCCTCCCATGGCCTTCCTCCCGGGTGGCCCTTCTCCTCTGCGTCTCCATCCTCTTCTTATAAGGACACCAGTGACTAGATTTAGGGCCGACCCTAATCCAGGATGACCTCATCTTAACATATCACATCTGCAAAGACCCTATTTTCAAAGAAAGTCACATGCTGACTTTCTAGACAGAAAAAATTGGGGGTTGGGGAGGTACACTGTTCAGCCCAGTCCCTGCAGCAATGGTTTCTATTTGGCTTTGCTCCACTCCTGGCATCTGGCAGGGGAAGAAAGGTCCTCGAAGGGCAAAAGGAAGGTAGAAGGGTTCCTACATCTAACACAGGTTTTTATTCTATCTAATTTCAGATTTTATTATAATTTATTTGTTTATAAATCTGTCTTCCCTACTAGTGTATAAGTTCCCCAAGTACACAGTCCCTGTCATAAGGTTAGTGCTCAATATATTTAGTGAATAAATGAATGAAATGAAAAGTCTAGTAGAAACTGCCTACAGTTTCTTTTTAAGTCCTAATAGTTTCTCAATATTATCAAATATCCCCCTTCCCTCCTTCTCTTCCCTACCCAGGCTTCCTAGGGTTTATGGGTTAGGGTAAAAGGGAAATTATAATGACTGTGAGGTGGGGTGTTTATGTCTCTGAAATCTTCTACGGACCCTTTTCTGAGGAGGGAGCAACTATCTTCCCCCCGGAGACATCGGGGAAAGCTTTTTAGTGGAGGGCATATTAGAATGGGTCTTGAAGGGTGAATAGGAGTTTGTCAGGTGAGAAAGGGTGTGAAGAAAGGTTCTAGGAATTCTGAGTGGGAGTAATAGCTTGTGCTCCTAAAGTTTAGAGGGAGCCCATAGGCAAGGTAACTTTGAAATCAACAGGAAGACCAATGTGATAGGAGCCCACAGTGCTCAGTAAAGCAGGGAATGACCAAGGCCTTCTATGCCAACCTGAGGAGTTAACATTTTATCCTGTAGGAAAAAAAAGTCCACAAAGGTTGTGAAGCAGGCATGTGACAGGATTCTGTATTTAGCAGGAGAATTCTGGCTTCAGGGAAGGGCAAATGGAAACGGGAGAGAGCAGAGGTGGAGAGACCAGGGAGGTGGAGGCTGCAATACCCAGGCTGTGATCCCTCCGTGAACTTGCCAGGGCAAGCCAGGCAGGGGTGGAGAGCAGCTCCGCCACAATCCGCCTGCAGCCATCTGTTCCTTCACACACAAACTGCCTCCTCCCACTCCTGAGCCAACGGAACTTCTGTTGCTGACATTTGAAACAGTGGGGGAAGGCTCAAAAAAAAAGAGAGAGAGAGATGCTGTGGTAAATGTGTGTTCCCTGCCCCCACCTTGGGATGGGGTCTGACCATGTGATAGGATGTACCTGGCTTCCACATGTAGGAAATCACTTTAACAGTAAGTGGGTAACAAATGGTGTCCCTTAAATTCCCTCCAGAAGAAACAAATGGCCTTCAGTTCTGAGGACACAGGAGAAGCTGGGCATCTGGGTGCAAAGCCAATGGTAAAGTGGGTCTGGATTTAGTACTGGGCAGACAGCAGGAGAACTTTATTAGAGAGAGCCATGATGGCGCCGACTTCTGTCAGCACAGGCAGAAGACCCACGGCTAGGGAGTCGGCTCAACGCCAGAGGCTGAGCTGACTTATGGGAGCTCTCAGCTCTTGGGCTAATGTAGTATTGGGTTTACATTTTCAAGGTGGGGGCAAGAGAAGAGCTACTTGTTTGTATCCTCTGCCCTATTTGATGACAGGGTGCCCGAAGACCTGTCTCATGGCTGCTATGTCTTGGTAGACTCCCAGCTCAGCATAATGCCTGGTTCTCTAAACGATTCTTAAACAGTATCAAACTCTAGTGATCTATTTATTGAGACTCTCTACTTATAACTGTGTGCATCTGTTTATAAGCTCTGGGCTTGTCGTAACTTTTTTTTTAAGCAGTGCATTATTATCTGGACAGGTCTACTAAAGAGGGAGGAGTAAAAAGGGCAGAGGCTGGGAGTAGAGGGAGAACTGCAGTGAGCAGGCAGGTGTCTGTCCTTTACAGCCTGACAGAGGTCTTTGAGTGGCCCTGGGGGAGAGGCCAGGACAGCAGCAGGGGGCGAGGGGGAAGTGGAGAGGGGACAGGAGCATTTGAGGGGTTGGGACACCTGGACGGAAGTTTTCCAATATTTTAAAGAACTACTATGGCTGTACCCATAAACCTGGTTACTGGGGAGAGAGGTGAGGATGCAGAAGTCCTGGGGAAAGAGCCAGAGTACGATTTGCTAAGATGCCTTCATGGAATAACAGACCTCTACTGCATCTAGATTGGCAAAAAGAGGAAATAATGATAATAATTATTTCCCAGCTCTCTACACTTATATAACTCATTTAATCCTCACAACTCTACGAGGTAGGTACACTTATTATTCCTCTTTTATAAATGAGACATCTAGGAGGATAGTGCAGTGGGTCTTAAAGTGACAGGATGACAACAATGAGTAAAATATAAAAAGAACCCCATTGCTGCATAGGAACTGAAAAACCAATAGCCACTCTGTTACAACCTGCCCTCCTTGCCCAAAGTCTCCAACAGCTGTGATTTACACCAAAGCCTTGCTTTTGTGAGTGATGGACTGGAAGGTAGGAGATTAAAGTAGCATATAGGTGAAATTGCTTTAAAGTTTCATGAGTCAGTCAGTGAGAACTGGAAAGCATAGTTCTCTCTCCTTGTTTTACACAACGTTGAGATCAAGTAAAAATCAGTTAGGTGCTTGCTCCAGGAAATTCCCACTTCTAGAAGACAAAGCATATGAACAACAGCTTCACAATCAAGCCTGCTCATCCAGACTCCCTCCCAGACCCTTGCCACACCGAGCCCAGGAACGCAAAGCGGCTACGTCATAAACCCCACCTGATTCCAATCAGTTCCTCATCTTTCAAGTTCAACTTAAAATCACTCAGTCCTGGTCCTAAAACCCCCCAAATCCCCAAAATACACTGCCCTACTTTCCCATTTGGGGAGGCTGTTAAGACTGTCAAAATGGTGGTTTCTTTTAGTTTTGCCGGATTAATTTGGTTCCTGATCTACCCAAGATGCCACGAAATGATTAATGTGGCCCCGCCAACATGGGGCATTGATGGGAAATAGGAGTCTAACAAAGACAACTCTTATATGTTAGAAGTAAGGAGAGCAGAGGCGTCTGAGGTGGCCTAAAATGAGAAATTAGAAATAAGGATGCTCAAGCAGAGTGCTAATTCACTAATTCATGCAGCTTTTATCTATTGCCTATAGTGCTTCCCTTTCAATCTGCAGAACACTGTTTAGCATCTCTTGTAGGACTGGTCTAGTGGTGATGAACTTCCTCATTAGCTTTTGTTTATCTGGGAATGTTTTAATTTCTGCTTCATTAAAAAATATTTTTATTGAGAAATATCCACACAAGGTACAGTTCAACCATATTACACAATCAATGGCTCACAATATCATTCCATAGTTGTGTATTTTTCATCATGATCATTTTTAGAACATTTGCAATCACTCCAGAAAAATAAACAGAAAAAAAGAATTCATACATTCCATACTCCATACCTCACCCTCACATTGACTCCCCTACCCAACCTTTACCCTTTATCTCCCCTATTATTTATTTTTTATCCTTATATTTTTATCTTACTCATCTGTTCATACCCTGGACAGACACAAGGTTTTCACAATCACACAGTCACATTGTAAAAGTTATATGTTTATACAGTCTTCTTCAAGAATCAAGGCTACTGGAAGACAGTTCCACAGTTTCAGGTACTTTCCTCCAGCCTCTCCAGTACACCATAAACTAAAAAGGGATCTCTATATAAGGCATAAGAATAACATCCAGGGTAACCTCTTGACTCTGTTTAAAATCTCTCAGCCACTGAGACTTTATTTTTTCTCATTTCTCTCTTCCCCTTTTGGTCAAGAAGGCTTTCTCATTCTGATGATGCCAGGTCTCAGCTCATCCCCAGGAGTTCTGTTCCATGTTGCGAGGGAGATTTACGCCCCTGGGAATCATGACCACATACTGAGGAGGTCTGCCTCAATTTTGAGAGTTTTGTTGGATATAGAATTATTGGTTGGCAAGTTTTTGCTTTCAGCACTTTAAATATGTCATCCCACCGCTTTCTTACCTCTATGGTTTCTGGTGAGCAATAGGCACTGAATCTCACTGAGGCTCTCTTGTATGCGACATGTTGCTTCTGTCATCTGGCTGTCAGAATTCTCTATCTTTGGCATTTGATAGTGCGATTACAGTATATTATTGTGTGGGTCTCTTTGGGTTTACCCTGTTTGAAACCCATTGAGTGTCTTAGATGTGTATATTTATGTTTTCTGTTAAATTTGGGACGTTTTCAGCCATTATTTTTTTTGAGTATTCTTTCTGCCCCTTTCTCTCTTCTTCTGGGATTCTCACAGTATGTACATTGAGATGCTTGATGGTGTCCCACAGGTTCCTCAGGCTCTGCTCACTTTTCTTCATTCTTTCTTCTCTTTGCTCCTCAGAGTGGACAATTTCAACTGTCTTATCTTCAAGTCTGATTATTTCTTCTGTCAGCTCCAATCTGCTGCTGAACCGCTCTGGGGAATTTTTAATTTCTACTTCTTTGTTTGGTTTCTTTTCATAATTTCTGTTTCTCTATTGGTATTCTCTTTGTGTTCATTTATCATTTCCTTGTTTCCTTTAATTATTTGCCCATGTTTTTGCTTAAATCTTTGAGTATATTTAGGACCATTTAAAAAAAATAATTCTTTGTCTGGTATGTCCCAGGTCTGGTCCCCCTATTGATGGTTACTAACGCTTAATTTTTTCCTTTGCCTGGGCCCTCACTTCCTGTTTCTTTGTAATCTTTGTTGAGACCTGGGCATTTAGAAATTTCAATATATTATCATTGGAATGTAGACTCTGAGGCATCTCTTTTTGTTTTTTTTAATTAAAAAAATTAACAAACAAAACATTTAGATATCATTCCATTCTTCATATATAATCAGTAATTCTTAATATCATCACATAGTTGCATATTCATCATTTCTTAGTACATTTGCATCAATTTAGAAAAAGAAATAAAAAGACAACGGAAAAAGAAATAAAATGATAATAGAGAAAAAAAAAACTATACGTACCATAACCTTTACCCCTTGCTTTCATTTACCACTATTTCAAACTGAATTTATTTTAACATTTGTCCCCCCTATTATTTATTTTTATTCCATACGTTCTATTCTTCTGTTGATAGAGTAGCTAAAAGGAGCATCAGACATAAGGTTTTCACATTCACAGAGTCTCATTGTGAAAGCTATATCATTGTTCAATCATCATCAAGAAACATGGCTACTGGAACACAGCACTACATTTTCAGGCAATTCCCTCCAGCCTCTCCACTACATCTTGAACAACAAGGTGATATCTACTTAATGCGTAAGAATAACCTCCAGGATAACCTCTCGACTCTGTTTGGAATCTCTCAGCCATTGACACTTTGTCTCATTTTACTCTTCCCCCTTTTGGTCGAGAAGTTTCTCTCAGTCTCTTGATGTTAATTCTCAGCTCATTCTAGGATTTTTCTCAGTCCTTTGATGCTGAGTCTCAGCTCATTCCAGGATCTTTGTCCCATGTAGGCATCTGTTTCTTAAGCTTGTATCCAGCTATTGTTAAGACAGAGCTTTCCTTGAGTGTCAAGGAGCTAATTTAAAAAAATAAGGAAAAAAAAATCAAACCTTCTATGGGAAGGCTCTGTTTCAGGGCTTGTCCATACAAGAGTTTAGAGAATAGCTTGATGCCAAAGTGTAGGGTCCTCCCTGATCCTTTCTGTGCATGTGTCTTGTCTTCTTTCCAGTTTGGGGCTGTTAAAACTAAGGCTGCTACAAACATTTACGTACAAGTCTTTTTTTTGGTATATATATTTTCATTTTCTTACATAAATACCAAGGATTTGGATTTTTGACTCCTTAGATTGATGCATATTAAAATTTAGAATAAACTTTAAGACTCTTCTCCAAAGTGATTGTACCATTTGCACTCCTACCAGCCATGTATGAGAGTTCTAGTTGCTCTACCTCATTGTCAGCATTTAGTATTATCAGTCTTTTTAAATTTAGTCATTCTATTGCATGTTGTTGGGGATTGAATCATGTTTCCTACAAAAGAGAAAGACATGTTCAAATCTTAGTCCATGTTCTTGTGGGTGTAAACTAACTGTAAATAAGACCTTTGATGACGTTGTATTTAGTTAAGGTATGTACTCATTTATGAATAGGATCTTTGAAGATCCTTTTTCGTTGGAGTCATATTGAATCAGGGTGGGTCTTAATCTGTATGACTGGATGCTTTATAAAGAGTGGACATTTGGATGCAGTGAGAGAAAGCACTGGAAGAAGCCTGAAGTCAGAGGAAGGCAGAGACAGACGCCATGTGACTAGAGGACTGCCATCACCAGAACGCTACTGACTGTGGGAGAAAGCATGGCCTTGCTGACATCTTGATTTGGATTTCAGGCCTCCAACCATGAGCCAGTACATTCTTGTTATTCAGGCCAACCCACCATGTGGTCTTGGTCATAAGCAACCCTGGAAAACTAAGAAAGACGCAAAATGGTATCTCATTGTTGCTTTAATATGCATTTCCCTAATGACTAATGATGTTGAACATCTTTCATGTGCTCATTTGTATATTTTCTTCTATGAAGTATGTGTCTAAGTTTTTTTTTCCAAATGAAGCAATTTTATTTCACAGCTGTCTTTAAAATCACAAAGGCACTAGGTTCTTCATATGAAAACAGTAGTATAGATACCCTATACTTTCT
Organism: Tamandua tetradactyla; assembly: GCF_023851605.1. Classification (NCBI taxonomy): domain Eukaryota; kingdom Metazoa; phylum Chordata; class Mammalia; order Pilosa; family Myrmecophagidae; genus Tamandua; species Tamandua tetradactyla. The sequence continues at coordinate 129,378,391 of NC_135329.1, read as the reverse complement.
AGAAAATTATTGTATAGATCTTCTCAAAGAAAAAAAGCACCCCATTATATGGTTTGTTAGTTGCTTGGAAAAAACTCACTTTGTGGACTGATTCCTAAAACATACCATTCTACCACTGTGTATCTTTTGGTCCAAAGTATAGATTATTTTCATTCAGGTACATGTTCCTGAATTGTTTCATATTTTATAAAGTACATACAGACTGATTTATCACAATGTTCCATTGGTTCATCAACCTTTTCTGCAGGTTCATCAGAAGGATGAGTTGGCTGTGCCTTTCTCTGTAGTCCTTCTTCAAGACCTTCTGGGAATTAAGACCTATTTGTCATAGATCATAAACTCTAAGACTTTATCAACAATTCTATTGGAAACATTGTAGTTAAACCCTGCTTTGCAGGATATGTCTCTCCTAAGGCACCCGGACCATGTTTAACCAATTCATTCAAACTCCATAACCTCAGACATACGTTTCTCCAAGTAAATGCAAACTGATTGAGAGTAGGCTTCAATGGTCATAGCTCTGTAATCAAAATAGTTAGCAGATGGACATGTCCCTATCATCAAACCAGCAATGAGCAGTCCCATACCATATGGCCTCCAGCCATATTGTGTGGTTAACTGGATCTTGTTTCCAGTTAGAGATACATGATGAGATAGAGGAAGAAGTCTGTCAAGTACAAATGTGGAATCCAAACATTCATGGTGTGTGAAATCACGTTAACCGTCTAGCATCAGCAGTCAGCCCAGCAACTGAGGTACCAAAATTGTTGTCAACATAGAGAATTTTTTTGATGGTTTGCAAGCTCTGACTCTGCCCTCTTCCATGCATCCAACACTGCCTGGGTTTTTTATTTCAGACCAACTGTCGCTAAGCCTCTCTTAACAGCTTCCATTGCATATTCAATTTGATGAATCCTGCCCCAAGGGCTCCAAACAGTGACATCACTGTCATACTGCTTGCAAAACATGTTTCTGGTGAAGGTCTGGCTGCAGGCTCCACATAGCTGCAGATCAATGCCAAGTGTCCATTGGGTGGTTCATTTTTTTATTGTTGGTTTATAACAATTCCACATAGCTGCAGATCAATGCCAAGTGTCCATTGGGTGGTTCATTTTTTTATTGTTGGTTTATAACAATTCTTTATATATTCTGGATATGGGTCCTTTTTCAGATAAATAAATATGCTGTACTGGTTAGTAAGGTGCCAGAATGCAATACCAGAAACAGAAAGGTTTTCAAAAATGGAAATTTATTAAGTTGCAAGTTTACAGTTCAAAGGCCATGAAAATGCCCCAATTAAGGCACCAACAAGAATTTACCTTTGCTCAAAAAAGGTTGATGAAGTTTGGGGTTTCTGTCTCAGCTGGGAGGTCACATGGTGGACATCTGCTAGCTTTCTCTCCTGGCTTCTTGCTCTATGAAGTGCCCTGAGGGACATTTTCCTTCATCTCCAAATTTCTCTGGCTGCATGGACTGTGCTGGTTCTGGTTGCTGTCAAGCTTTTCCAAAATTGTTCCCTCTTAAAGGGCTCCAGTAAGCAACACCACCTTGAATGGGTGGCAACACATCTCCATGGAAACCATCTAATCAAAAGTCATACCCACAATTGGGTGGGTCACGTCTCCATGGGAACAATCAAAAAGCTCCCATCCAGCAATATTGAATGAGGCTTAACAGGCATGGCTTTTCTGGGGTACACAGCAGATTCAAACTAGCACATATGCTGTAAGTAGTTTTTCCAATCTGTCCCTTGTCTATTTGTTTTCTTAATGGTGGGTTGTTTTTTTTAAATGGTATTTTAAAAAAGAAATAACCCTTTCTGGAGTATCAGGTGCAGTATATGTGCTTTACCAACATTATAGCATTAGTTCAATTCACCTCAAGTAATTTTATGAGTTAGATATTCCATTTTACAGATGGCAACATGACGTCTGAGGGAGGTTAAATAATTTACATATATCTTGGGAATGGAAGCATTCGTATTTGAATTGAGCCATTCGACTTTGGAGCCTGAGGCATTAGCTACACACTAAATTTAGAGTTTCTGCTTTTCTGTGTTAATAATAAGCCCCCATCATTAAAGGCAGGACACCTGAGCCTTTTGTCCCCCTTAATCTGAAAGGGTTCCACTGGGCTGTCATCCCTGGACTGTCCAGACCTGCTTCCTGTAAGTCTGCTCTCAGTGCTTTGATGACTTTGATGGTAAGTGCTGTGGGTATAAGTTCTTATCAAAATCCCAGGGAGATTTACTCTATCTCTGATGTTCTGAAAGGGAAGATATCCATTATGATCATACTGATTGGCTACAAAATTATTGATTCCTTACATTGCTTTGAAGTGAAGTTACAGAAAACAGAGAAGAGTGATTTCTTTCTGGAGAATCATTCAGATTTGAGACTTGCCTTGTAACTTTTAAGAATGCTCCTCTCATTATCTACTTATAATAGCCACGCCAGCCTTTTAGCAGGGTCCTCTGCACAGTACTAGCCCATCTCTCATTTGGGTTCCACATCACCATGGACAAATATTTTTACCCTGTTTTCTCTTAAGACTCTCCTATATCCAGTAAAATATCATCTTCTGAACTTCCATTACACAGTTCTTTGCCATAACTCAATGATGTATAAAGCCTTAATAGTAGTAATACTTAAATGTGCATAAAGACAACAAAAGTATGGTTCATTATTACAGTGAAGTAAAATAAAGATTTTTCACATTCTCATGCTGCCTCAGTATCCAAGACTGTTATTAGGTCCCTCAGTGACCTTCCCTGATACCTGCTTATACAAGATAAACAGTTTTTCTTTCTCCTACTGTTCTAGTTTGCTAGCTGCCAGAATGCAACATACCAGAGACGGATTGGCTTTTAATAAAAGGGGATTTATTTTGTTGGTTCTTCAGAGGAAAGGCAGCTAACTTTCCACTGAGGTTCTTTCTTACGTGGAAGGCACAAGATGGTCTCTGCTGGTCTTCTCTCCAGGCCCCTGGGTTCCAACAACTTTCCCCAGGGTGACTTCTTTCTGCATCTCCAAAGGCCTGGGCTGAGCTGCTAGTGCTGAGATGAGGAATGCCAAGCTGCTTGGGCTGTGCTACGTTGCTATCTCTCATTTAAGCACCAGCCAATTAAGTCAAATGTCACTCATTGCAGCAGACACGCCTCTTAGCCGACTGCAGATGTAATTAGCAACAGATGAGGTTCACGTACCATTGGCTTATGTCCGCAGCAACAAGACTAGGTATGCTCACCTGGCCAAGTTGACAACTGAATCTAACTAACACACCTACCCACATCCTACCTGGCTTAGCTCCTCTGTGAAAGTCAAATACAAACTACCCACCCTATACTTTTTCTAGACCAATTGTGATTCCACCAAGAAAACATTAGAAATTATGGTCCCCAGGTCCACTATAACCTTTTGCTCCTTGCCAGCACGGTTGAACCTATACTTCCGACGTATTTCCCCAGGTAATCCTGCGAGGTTCCTCTCTGTTCTAGGACCTGTGAGGAATAATAAACTTTTCTTTCATTCATCTCTGGTGTCACACATCCTTGCTGCACCCAAATACCCTTCTGTGCTGGTTTGAAAGGATGTATGTACCCTTGAAAAGCCATGTTTTAACCAAAATCCCATTTCATAAAGGCAGAATAATCCCTATTCAATACTGTATGTAATTAGATCATCTTCCTGGAGATGTAACCCAATCAAGAGTGGTTGTTAAGATGGATTAGGGGAGATGTGTCTCCACCCATTTGGGTAGGTCTTGATTGGTTTACTGGAATCCTATAAAAGAACAAACATTTTGGAGAAAGCTAGAGATTCAAAGAATGGTTCAGAGAAAGCAGAGCAGAATGACATAACCATGAGAAGCGGAGTCCACCAGCCAGTGACCTTTGGAGATGCAAAAGGAAAATGCCTCCTGGGGAGCTTCATGAAACAGGAAGCCAGCAGTAGAAGCTAGCAGATGATGCCGTGTTCGCCATGTGCCCTTCCAGATGAGAGAGGAACCCTGACTGTGTTCACCATGTGCCTTTTGACTTGAGAGAGAAACCCTGAACTTCATCAGCCTTCTTGAACCAAGGTAGCTTTCCCGGGATGCCTTAGATTGGACATTCTATAGCCTTGCTTTAAATGGGACATTTTCTTGGCCTTACAACCGTACACTAGCAACTTATTAAATTCCTCTTTTTAAAAGCCATTCCGTTTTTGGTATATTGTATTCTGGCAGCTAGCAAACTAGAACACCACCTAAAGATCCCTGCTTTATAAAGGGGCATGGGCATGGCACAGCATGAAGTGCTACACTGGCTAGAAAAGTCAATAAGTACTATAAAATTTCAGGTAAGAAAGGGTTGGGGAAGCCTAAGGACTTAGGGCAGAAATATAACTGCAACAAAAGGAATTAACAGGCCTTTCCTAAAATTATAGGTAAAGAGAGAAATCAAGAGTAGAAGCCCTGGTCCAATAGTAGGTTTACAAAAGAAGGGGCCTCTTGGACTAAGGAAGCTGTTTAGTATGCCGTGGACAAAGGGCAAAGGGAGGTCTCTGGAAATGTCTACAGGAGTACTCCGGAATTTAACCTTATAACAGCAGTCCCGTGAGTTTTGTGCTCTGGGCTCCTAATGAGCGATATAGAAACGTGATTGTGCTTGTCTCACTTGAAATAATTCAGTGTTTACCTTGGCTTGATTGGTCCCCAAGTACTCATTTTACAAAGACATATGATGACTTGCACTACTATTTCCTCAAATTCATGTTACTTTTCACTCACCCTTAAATGCCAAAATTGGGAGCCATAAAAGTATTCTCTTTAGGCCATCGGGCTTTATGCTGATGTTAAAATTCAATGAAACTGGCAGGCAAAAGCACCCCTACATATTTTTTCCTGTGTAAGATGAGCCCCAATTTCACAAGTTCATTATTAACCTAGGTCTAATACGTTCTAGTTTAAGAGAGAAGACTAAGCTTATGTCCCAGCAAAAATAAACAGGCATCTTGATTCTTTACTTAGTGGCTATGTGACTTTAGATAAATTACTCAACCTCTCTGAAACTTAGTTTCCTGTGGATGCTAATGATATCTGTATTATATATTCACTATGAACATAAAATGAACTAATGTTAAAAAAAACCCACCCACCATATAATTATAATAGCATTCATTAAATGTTAGTTCCTCTTCCTTTGCTGTCTGAACTGTACTTCATCTTTGAAGTAGGACTTGCCTCCACTGACATAAGGATCAAATGAGAGATACATGTGCAGACACTTTGTAAGTTGTGGATTTGCTACATGTGGTAGTTGTTATTGTGAAAAGGTCAGTATATTTTCACTATATTTGAATCAGTCCTTCCTCTGTCCAGACATTCCTTAAAGTCAAGAAAGAATGTAGATGAGAAGTTTTTTGTAGGTCTTCAAACCTCCATTTTGAAGGGACTGGAATATAATGCAGCAGAGAAAAGAGCCTTAAGATTTAGTAGAAAAGGAAAGAATGGATTTTTAATGGGGTGGGGTGGGAGCTTCCTGAACACCCTACTAGTCAAAAGGACATTTCAAGCAGTATCTTGAAAATTCAGCCTGAAAAGGTATTGGATTATAAAAAATGAGTTGTCGTACATACATTACAATGGTGAAGAAGCTCAGTAACCTAGCGATATTAGCCACGAACGAATCAGCTCTTAGTTAATTTGTTTTGAAATTATTCTCTGAATTCTTGACTACAATAGGATGTTGAAATGGAAGTTTCAACCAAGATGCAAGAGACGTGCCGCTCCAAAGTGAGGCTCCAGATCACCACATTCAGGATGAAGAAGCAGTTACACGGCTTCTGATCGCCTCTCCCTAGGGGGAGGTGGGCCCTGTGAGGGGTCTACCAGGATCTGGGATAGATTGGGTGGAGGGGGGCATGAACTTGACAATGGAACACATCCCACACCCCTGAAAGTCGCACCAGGTGTTCCTAGTGATAGGAATCTCCAAAAATACTCACAAAAACACCCATGAAAGGAAGAGTCAATTGTAACCAAGCAATCAGCAAGCAACTTGGGAACTTCTCTGACCCCCTTTCCGTGTCCTTTCCCACTCAAGTTAGCAAGCTGGGGGGCCAAGGGGAGTAAGGAAGGAGTTGACCACAACCCCTTTCCCTGACTGCAGATTATCCCCAGCTGCAAACCTAAATCTACATCAGAGTTTTGAGTTCCACGTTGTACCAGGCATTCTAATTACTGAATAGAAATTGCCTTTAAAGCCTAAAGGAACCATAAAAATGATTACCCATGAGGCACTGAGAATGGAGAGAGAAGTCCTGGGCCAGCCTGAGTTGCCACTGAATTGGCAGTGGGCAGTGTTTTTCAATACTGGGGATCTTTAGGAAACGTATGGTATATGTTTTAATTGTTATGATGATTGGCAGGGAGGGCCCTCCTGCATTTAGAGGGCTAGGACCTGGGATGCTAAATAGCCTACTATCCCAAGAACTGCCCTACTTTAAATGCAGTTCCACTGAGACACAATATAGAAGCAGGGGCAGGATTACCCCCTCCCAGAATAAATTTTCAAAAGAAAGTGGGAGACTGTTCTAGTTTGCTAGCTGCTAGAATGCAATATACCAGAAATGGAATGGCTTTTAAAAAGGGGAATTTAATAGGTTGCTAGTTTACAGTTCTAAGGCCGAGAAAATGTCCCAGTTAAAGCAAGTCTAAAGAAATGTACAATCTAAGGCATCCAGGGAAAGATACCTTGATTCAAGAAGGCTGATGAGGTTCAGGGTTTCTCTCTCAAGTGGAAAGGCACATGGTGAACACAGTCACGGTTCCTCTCTCATCTGGAAGGGCACGTGGCAAACACACACATCACCTGCTAGCTTCTTCTCCTGGCTTCCGGTTTCATGAAGCTCCACGGGAGGCATTTTCCTTCTTCATCTCCAAAGGTTGCTGGCTAGTGGACTTTGCTTCTTGTGGGTATGTTATTCTGCTCTGCTCTCTCTGAATTGCTCTCTGAATCTCTTTCATTCTCCAAAATGTTCCCCCTTTCATAGGACTCCAGAAACTAATCAAGGCCCACCCAAATGGGTGGAGACAGATTTCCCCCAATCCATCTTAACAACCACTCTTGATTGGCTTACATCTCCAGGGAGATGATTTAAGTACAGATTCAAACGTACAGTATTGAATAGGGTTTATTCTGCCTTTATGAAATGGGATTTAGATTAAAACATGGCTTTTCTAGGGGACATACATCCTTTCAAACCAGCACAGAGACAAAAATAAAAGCATTTTGAGTATATTACAATTCATGCCTATTCACCATTTTTAAAAACCATTTTTTGGTGGGTTCTTTGCAGTGGCTTGAAGTCTCTTCTCCGTGGGTGCTCAGCTATGCCTTGGCTGCTTGAATGAATTGGAGCCAGATGTACGCCATGGAGTAATTGAAAGGTCTGGCAGAAGGTGCACTGACCATGAGGTTTTTCTGAAGACTGGACCACTCAAGGACCTTGACCAGGTTAAAGTCAAATGGTTGCTTTACTTGAGGGTTCCCAAATCACAACACACCCTCCTGACCATTTCTGAAGTTTCCAAGGAGGAAGGAAAAAAAAGTGGTTGCTGTGGTGGCCAGACAAGGATCTGTCCTAGGTTTGAAAAAACACGGCCAGCGTTGGTGGGGTTGGCCGAAAAACATTCTGCTCCAAATCCCCAAAGCCTCTGAGTACATGTGAGTAAATGAAGGACCTTGAAATGGGAAGATTATCCTGGATTATCTGAGTTGAGCCCAGTGTAATCACAAGGAGGAGATAAGAGGGCCAAAGTTAGTAAAAGGAGATGGTATGACAGGAGTGGAGATTGGAATGATGCACGTTAAGGATGGAAGAGGGGACCATGAGCCAAGGAATGCAAGCGGCCTCCAGAAGCTGGAAAAGGCCAGAAAATGCATTCTTTCCCATTGCCTCCATCATAAGGAATACAGCTCTATTAGCTCAGATTCTAGCTCATCAGACCCGTTTAGACTTCTAACCTCCAGAACTGTTAGATAATCTGTTTGTTTGTTTGTTTTTAAGTCACTGAGTTTGTGGTAGTTTGTTTCAGCAATAGGAAAACAACACACACGGTTTAAAGTATAATAGAACCCTCCCTACTCATGAGACCCTAGTAGCTCTCAGAACTTTACCTGAGGGTCCCCAAATCACAACACAACCCTCCCGACCATTTCTGAAGTTTCCAAGGAGGAAGGAAAGCAGTCTGGCAAAATCTCTCTCCAGACCCTGTCAGCAATTTGCACGCATAGCACAATGCTATATGATATCAATGTATGTGAATGTGGGACAACAGTCCAAATTAAATAAAAAGGATTTCTGTATTATCTGTGGCTCCCCCTCCCTAAATTCCCCCCCACCCAATTTTCCCTTTCAGTCTACATGGAAACTTGAGTACTTACTCCATTAAATCAAGAGTATCAAATGACTTGTTTTCATTTTCAGAAGGACTTCCCTGACCCTACAAATTACCAGACTGGATCCAATGCAGTCTCAGATTTGCAGAAAAAGTCTCAGTTAGCAAAGTAAAATGAAAATTAGAGAAAATTAAGTGGAGAGTGTCAGGAAAACAAAAAGAACCTTCTTAACTAGTCAGACCGGAGCATTTGATATGGAGTAATTAAATCACCATTCTCAATAGTTTCCAGTGATGTGTGCAGAAAGGCATTCAACCCTAACCAACATAACTCTGCTCTCTTTCTTCACGCGTATATAAATACTTAACTACAAACTCCAAAATAGAATAAAGCCAGACTTTTTGCTTATTTCACAGGAAATGTAGTGTCAGATGCTTAAATCATCAAGGAGAAAACTTGTAAAACTGAAGATTAACAAGGAGTCAACATGGATTCTCTTATAGCTGTTTCTACTCACCTCAGAGGAAAGGTTAATTTACTCAGGATTGGATATCATCAGCACTGAGTCTGGATTCCCTGGGAAGGTCTGTTTTCTCTCAGGGATACCTCGTCTGGCACAGGGAAAATGAAAACAAGTTAAAAAAGCAAAAACAAACCCAAAACATTCCCGGATAGTCATTTTCTCTAGACACATTAAAAAAAAAAGCCATTTATAATAAGAAGCTTTCTTGGCAACCTCACTTTAAATGTCAGGTAAAGATGCACAGAATAGGCTCCCCTGGAAACTTGTGTCCACCTTCAACTGCTTAAACACAAAATTTTCAAAAGATGAAACTCTGCGTGTGTGTTGAGGGTAATGTGGGAACTCTGCCTATTCTGCATGATTTTTCTGTAAGCCTATGACTGTTCTAGACTTTTGTTAACTGAAAAATTAGGAAGGAGAAATTTGTGTGCTTAACTGGAAACAAAGTAAGCAATGCAGTAAAAAGATAATGCACATAACGATATCCTAATCTTGCTAAAATCCAACTGTGTCAGAAAAATATTCAATGTGCATTATTTAGCACACTTTACAAACATATACCACATTTAAAAATGTGATATTAATATCCTCAGTAAGCTTATTACTCCATATAACATACCTATAGGGGCCACATGGAGGTGAAGTTTCAATTATGAATGGGTAGCTAATGGGCTACTTCAGTGAACTGAAAGCAGTTGGCTGAAGCATCAGCACCTGCTCAGCACCAAGAGGTTACCTCCCTTTCACTGAAGACTTTGGCACCTGTTCTAGTTTGCTAGCTGCCAGAAGGCAACACACCAGAGACAGATTGGCTTTTAATAAAAGGGGATTTATTTTGTTAGTTCTTCAGAGGAAAGGCAGCTAACTTTCAACTTAGGTTCTTTCTTATGTGGGAAGGCACAGGATGGTCTCTGCTGGCCTTCTCTCCAGGCCTCTGGGTTCTAACAACTTTCCCTGGGGTGATTTCTTGCTGCAACACCAAAGACCTGGGCTGAGCTGCACCCTCAGTTCTGAGGGGCTGCAGAGTAGCTCAAGTGAGACTCATTTGTGTGAGCACTTTCCAGGCTTAGAGCATGGATGAGGGTAACGGTGGGTAGTGTTCCATTTAAGCCCAGCATGTCCCAACAAACTCCCCAGCTCTCCTCCATGGGTGCTAGCTGGGTGCTCATGTGGTGTGAGTGCTGAGCTGATGGGCTGATGGAACCCAGAGCCAGCAATGCCATCCCAGAAAAGATATGACAACAATGTCCCAACCATCCCCAAGTCAGCCTGAAGAAGCAAGAGACTGAAGAGTTAGCAGAGGAAAGAGGAACAAGGGTTGATGTATGCTGAGCTGCTTGGGCTGTGCTATGTTGTGCTCTCTCATTTAAGAACCAGCCAATTAAATCAAACATTCATTACAGCAGGCACGCCTCTTAGCTGATTGCAGATGTAATCAGCAACAGATGAGGTTCACGTACCATTGGCTAATGTCCACAGCAACAGAACTAGGTGCCTTCACCTGGACAAGTTGGCAACTGAATCTAACTACCATAGCACCTGACTCCTACCCTCCTCTCCATCCTGCAGCCTGCTTTACCCCGGGTGACTGTTTTTTCATTATCTTGGCCTCTTCTGTTCAGCTCCACTTGGCCACCCACTCCATGGCCCCACCCCGAGCTTGTCCTCAGGGTTTTCCAACATCCTCCCTCTTGCCATGCTGGCCTTCTGACCCCACAGAGACCTCTGACCCTTGATCCCTCCTTTTTCTTCTGCTCTATTAGTGCTTTCTGTAACTTAGCTCACCTAGTTACTTACCTGGAAATCAGGGCCAGATTAGATGCCCAGGTGTTGAAAAAATTATGGTGCCCTCATCCCTATATATAACTTTTAAAGTATAAGGAAACTTTTAAAGTATAAGGAAATCCAAAAATCACCCCTATGGTGACTGCTTCAGTGTTTTTGCAGGGGAGGAGGTGGCAGGGGGAGGGATATGTGGTCGGGGTGGAGTTGGGTGGAGGGGACATATACTATTCTTTTTTTATTTTGCATGAGTAGGCACCGGGAACTGAACTGGGGTCTCTGGCATGGCAGGCAAGAACTCTGCCTGCTGAGCCACCATGGCCTGCCCATAGATACTCTTCGAAACTTTTTTTTTCTCATTTTGAGAAGATCAAGCATTGTTGGCACCTCAAGTGGATTTAGTCTATCCTTGGATAATCGGAATCCTTCTTTTACCCATACTTTCACCCCTGTTGCTCATTTGTCCTTCCACTGCTCCAGCCGTACCAAACTCAACCCTAGTTCAGTTCATCTTCAGCATGCTTTAAAATCACCTGAAATGCTTGCTACAAATGTAGATTCTAGGGCCTCATCCTGGGTTTCTCGTCCCTCCCCCTCTCCCAGGATACATGGGGGTAGGGGTGGGGCTGGGGACCTCTCACCTTCCCTGGCTGCCCATGCACTGCTTCGGCTCCTCACTGGTCACTGCTGAAGTGTCTCATTTCTGCTTGGTCTTTGGGCATTGGATTTTCTTTTTGCTACTTCTGTTTCTGAAGTGGTTGCAGCTGGGGTGACTTGGGATCTCTTCTCCTGGCATGGCCAGTGTTCCCCGGCTGACCAGCACTGCCCAACTCCCACCAGCCATGCAGACATCCCTGAGGTCTGCTGTGATATGGACAGGCTGCCCTGAGGCCCTCAGCTTCAAGGTCATGTTGGCTCCCACCATCAAGGTGACCATTAGCTTGCAGACCAGCCCTCTCGGTTCATCTTCTACCTCTCCTTAGAGGCATGAAGGAAATGCTGGTACATTCCAGGCCTCTTGAGAGCAAGGGAGGCTTGTGAATGGAGAGGGAGGCTCAGGCCCTCCCTCCTTCTGTCCTCACCTGAAATTGTTACTCGAATGCAAATGCTGGCAATGGGTGTGGTTGAGGTCACCTCCTCCCAGGGATTTAGGAGGGAAGCAGGTCTTAAACCTCACCATCAGACTATCTAGGAAATTTTGGAGCCACTCTTCTAAGTTTGAAATCCTCTACTCTCTGATTGCCCCCATTCCGACCAACTGGTTAAACTCTCTTTCTTTGAGGAAAAATTGCTCTTACAACTTACAGAATGCCTTCTCCTATGGGCTCTGAGAGAGCCAGGATCTTATTCTTGATATTTAAGAGGAAGTTATTTGAATTCAGAAAACCTTTTATTCTCTCAAGAAGCTAACTTCTGAAATTGAAAACTTGCATTTCAAAACAGTTGTTTCTGCTATGTTCCTTTAGAAAGGTTTATTCTACACCAACACTACCGCAGCAATGCCAGGGATAAATCATGGGGGGAGGGAATAGAGTTAAGGGGAAGTTTCGATTTTCTATTTGGCGAGGGTGTGTTTATTGGTTATCTTTCTCTTGGGAACAATGAAATTATTTGAAATTTAGTGTATTAATGGATTGTTAACTTTCGACGTTATACACGATGCCCAATGAATGGAGGTGGCTGAGGGTGCACTGACTGAGAAGTAGATTGGCGAACAATGGTGTATACATATGATCAAATATTGTGGTGCTACAAAAAGGAAAGAAGTTGTGAAGCATGGAATGTTGTGACTGAACCTGTGGGGCATTTGGTGAGGTAAAATAAGCCAGAAACAAAAGAGCAAATATTGTATGGTCTCATTTAGAAAATACTTATAAGAAAATGGGGGTCTAGATTGTAAGCTTTTATAGCAGTCACGTTTAGTCCAGAACAGTATTGGTCATTTCTGGATTTTGAGAGGCTGTTTTATGTAGGAAAACTTGGTATTTACAGATAAGAACAAAGCCGATCAGTTCAGGTTTAAGATGATTCAGAACACAGGGGTAAGGAAGACATTGTCTATATTTTAGAATCTCATCTACTCTTTGAGACTAAAGGAAGAAAGGTTTTTTTTTGTCCAGAACCTAAATTTTCTGTAGCACATAATCTAACTAAACCTGCCTTGATAGATCATTTAAACAACCCAATCACAGGGAGCCCAGAAAAAAGAACGAGGGACTTTAATCCTGCATAGCTTAATATAATGTCTGAATAAATCCCAGAGTATATTAAGCAGATAATCAGAAGTATTGGCAAGGTCCCTTGAGGCTTGGGAGGAAAAAACATGGAACTATTAAACTTTACCACTGGGAAACCCCGAAAACTGTCAAATATTAGGGCTACCCAGATCAATAGGTCAAGACCTTGATCTTTTAATTTTTAATTTTGATCTTTTGTTGATACATATTATATATTCACACACCATGCAGTCATTGAAAGTGTACAATCAGTAGTTCACAATATCATCATATAGCTGTGCATTTATCATCAAAATCAATTTTTTTCTTTTTTGTGATAAATAACATGTACAAAAAGGCAATTTCAAAGCATAGCACAACAATTAGTTGTAGAACAGATTTCAGAGTTTGGTATGAGTTACAATTTCAACAATTTTAGGTTTTTACTTCTGGCTGCTGTAAGATACTGGAGACTAAAAGAAGTATCAATATAATGATTCAGCAATGATACTCATTTGTTAAGCCCTACCTTCTCTGTATAACTCCACCATCACCTTTGATCTTTCTCCCACTCTTCAGGGGTATTTGGACTATGCCCATTCTAACTTTTTCATGTTGGAAGGGGCTGTCGATAATATGGGATGGAGGGATGGAACTAGTTGATGTTCTGGAGAGCCTGGGCCCTCTAGGTTTCAAAACTTGTCTGGTCCAGGGACCCATCTGGAGGTTGTAGGTTTTTGGAAAGTTACCCTAGTTCATGGAACCTTTGTAGAATCTTACATATTGCCCTAGGTGTTCTTTATAAACTCTTGATCTTGAGGCTTGCTCTTGTGAAGCTTATGTAGGTAGTGGAGAAGCTTAGCCTCCCTATAGGTATGCCTAAGAGTTATTTCTGGAGTACTTCTTTTGTTGCTCAGATGTGGCCTCTCTCTCTAAGCCCAACTCCACAAGTGAAATCATTGCCCTCCCCACTACATGGGACATGACATCCAGGGATGAAAGTCTCTTTGGAGGTGTGGGAGATGACTCCCAGGGATGAGCCTGGCCCTGGCACCATGGGATCAACAATACTATTCTGATCAAAAGGGGGGAAAGAAGTGTAACAAATAAGGTATCAGTGGCTGATAGAGTTCAAATAGGGTCAACAGGCTACTCTGGAGGTCACTCTTACACAAGCTTCAGTTAAACATTGCTACCTATCATAGTTTGCCAACCCCCAACCAAAACCATCCCTGCCAATCCTAAAGAATACCTAGGGCATTATATAAGAGTCTACAAAGGTTCCATGCACTAGGGTAATCTCCCAGAAACCCACACCCTCCATATGGGTCCCTGGACCACGTAAGTCCTACAATGCAGAAAGACCAAGCCTTTTCGGAACATCAGCTAGTTCCATTACCTATCCCATATTCTCAACAGCCCCTTCCAACATGAAGAAGCTGGAATGGGCATAGCCCAAATACCCTTAAAGAGTGGGAGAAAGATCAAAGGTGATGGTGGAGTTATACAGAGAATGTAAGACTTAACAAATGAGTATGATTGCTGAATCATTATATTGATATTTCTTTTAGTCTCCAGTATCTTAGAGTAGCTAGAAGTAAAAACCTAGAATTGTGGAATTGTAACCCATACCAAACTCTGAAATCTATTCTACAACTGATTGTTGCGATGTGCTTTGAAATTCATTGCTTTTTTTGTATATATGCTATTTTTCACAAAAAATTTTAAAAAGTTGATTGTGATGATAAATACACAGCTATATGATGAAAGAAAGAGAGAAAAATAAAGCTCCCTTTCATTGTAAAAAAATGAAAAATAAAAATAAATTTAAAAAATTAATAAAAAGGTTTATTTTGATCATTTTGACTGAGCAATGAATTTTTTTTCTCTTGGCTGTATCTCATCTCCCCCCATGAAACAAGCATTGGGGGAGGGGGTTGAAAAGTGTGGGGCTATAAAAAGTAGAGAAATAAAAAATTCCTATGGTAATAAATGAAAGGTACACATGTGCATGCATGCACACACACACAATAAACATTCACAGGTACGGGCTCTCAGGTTTTGTTTGGCCTGAATAGTGTCTGAAACAAAATTTAACTAGTTGCTCATATTTTAAATTTGGATGATTTCATCTGAAAAACTTACCTCTGCCCTTTCTCGGAGCCACGGTTACCCTGCACTGGGGTGTAGTCTCCAGGACCCACTCTGGATAATCCGACCCTTCCCAGTTTGCTGGAGACCTGTGCCGGCACGCCTCACACATTCACCTTCCAGCCCAGCTCTTGAGGGCATTGGCCTTTGTAACCTCTACCTTACACAGTACTTTCTACTTATCTTCAGTATTCTTCTGTCATATGTTGTGCTGGTTTGGAGCCGTTATGTACCCCAGAACAGCCTATGTTCTTTCAATCCATTCTTGTGGCGGCAGACCTATTGTGGGTGGGGCCTTTTGAGTAGGCTGTTTCCATGGAGATGTAACCCCTGCCCATTCAAAGTGGGTCTTAATCTGCTGGCTGGAGTCCTTTAAGTGAGAGACATTTTGAGGAGAGCTTGGAGCCAAGAGAAGCAGAGAAAGAAAATGCCCCAGGAGAAGCCAAAAGGATATGCAGGAGTTGAGACAGTCAGTTTTGAAACCAACCCAGGACAGAAGGGCCGTAGACACTCCTATGTGCCACCACATTTGACAGAGAACCCCTGGACATAATCAGCCTTTCTTGAGTAAAGGTATCCTTTTGTTGATGCCTTAATTTGGACATTTTCATGGCCTTAGAACTATAAATTGGTGATTTAATAAACCCCATTTGTAAAAGTCAATTCAGTTCTGGTATATCACATTCTGGGATATATATATTGTATCGTATAGGCTATTAAAGTAGAGTTGGAATCAACACAAATTATAATAGAGTTAATATGTTAAATTTAATTCTCATGGTAACCATAAAGAAAATTCAAAAATCTACCCAAAGAAAAGGATAAGTGTTTTAAAACAGCTTATGATAAAATATTATCTAACCTTCATTCGTACCCAATTATCTAGTTTTTCAACTTTGGAGTCTTGTGATTGCTAAGGACAGCCCCTAATGTTTATTGATGAGGGATATTGAGTCATCCCAGAACTAACCCACCTCAAATCTTAAGTTATCTTGATGACTGAGACTGGATCTAAGCAGGGTGGGCCTGCCTGACATGCACAGTAGTTTAGACTTAAACCTATAAGTCACTCATACCTCATTCTGCCACTTTCTTAAGAAGACTTAAAAATTATACATATGAATGTATCTATCAGCACCAAAATAGATAAAACAAACATTGACAGAATTGAATTGAAGAGAAAAATAGGCATTTCTAAAATAATAGTTGAAGATTTCAATCCAGCACTTTTAACGCTGTATAGAACATCTAAACATGAGCTCAATAAGTACACAGATGACTTAAATAGGCATTTCTCCAAAGAAGATATACAAACAAACACATGAAATGATGCTCAACATCATTAGCCATCAGGGAAATGCAAATTAAAGCCACAATGTGGCTGCAATCAAGATGGTAGAGTGAGATGTTTCAGGGCTTCATCCCCCTACAGAAGCCTTAAAGAGCCAGCAAGAATAAGTAGACACATCTTTCTTAGAGCTCTAGAAAACCATAAAAAGACTATAGTAACAGGGTGAGCATCCTATAAAGCAAAAGGCCACTTAAAAGTGGTAGGATCTTGTGCTATCCGGGCTGGCCTCTCCTTCACCCCTCCCCAACTCAGCGTAAAGCCAGCCTGTGATCCCAGTGTGGACCACTGGTCCCAGTTCTGGAGGGATCAGAGTGATCCCCATGCACATACTGGCAGCATGCATGTTTGGCACAATCTTTCTGGTGGTTGTTTCTGCAACTCACTGTCCAAGAACTTATCCTGCATGTAAAAGACAACTCACTGAGCTCTCCTGCAGAATCTTGTGGGAAAGCAATCAAGTTGTGCTGCCTAGGGCAAGGAATTGCAGGATTATGACATATAGTGCAGTGCTCCAGACCCTGAGGAAACTTTTCTAAGAAAGAAGGGGTATTTTATCCATGTAAATGGGGGAATTCCTAGGGGCCACAGGCATATGCCTAAGACAAGTCACATGCACAGAAAGGGTAGGGAGGGCCCTATACTTTAGCCTGGAACCATTTTCTAAAATCATTGTATGAATAAGCTGTGAAGGAAAGCACTCCTACAAGTCAATCTTTTTTTTTTCCGCCTATTATTTATTTTTATTCCATATGTTCTACTCCTTTGTTGACAAGGTAGATAAAAGGAGCATCAGACACAAGGTTTTCACAATCACATAGTCACACTGTGACAGCTGTATCGTTATTCAATCATCCTCAAGAAACATGGCTACTGGAACACAGCTCTATATTTTCAGGCAGTTCCCTCCAGCCTCTCCATTACATCTTGAATAACAAGATGATATCTACTTGATACATAAGAATAACCTCCAGGATAACCTCTCGATTCTGTTTGGAATCTCTCAGCCATTGACACTTTGTCTCATTTCCCTCTTCCCCCTTTTGGTTGAGAAGGTTTTCTCAACCCCTTGATGCTAAGTCTCAGCTCATTCTAGGGTTTTTCTCAATCCCTTGATGCTGAGTCTCAGCTCATTCCAAGATCTCTGTCCCATGTTGCCAGGAAGGTCCACACCCCTGGGAGTCATGTCCCACATAGAGAAGGGGAGGGCGGTGAGCCTGCTTATTGTGTTGGTTGGAGAGAGAGGCCTCATCTGAGCAACGAAAGAGGCTCTCTTGGGGGTGACTCGTAGGCCTAAATTTTAAGTAGACTGCCTACAAGTCAATCTTCAAAGACTGAGAATGGTGTTTTGTATTTATTATTACTACTATTATTTGTATTAACTCTGACATGTAAGGAAAGCTCTATCATAACACTAGCTGGACACAAGCTTAAGGAACAGATGCCTCAGAGTCTAAATTCCAGCAATAACAAATTAAAATTTTAAAATGTTCAAGTTTTAACAAAAGATTACAAAACATACAAAGAAACAGTAAGTGATGACACAGCAAAGGAGAAAATTAAAGCATCAGAAACCATCAATGCTTTTCCAACCTTTCAGATAAAGACTTTTAAAAATGGTCCTAAATATGTTCAAAGAGCTAAAGGAAAACATGGAGAAAGAGCTAAATGAAATCAGGAAAATGATTAATGAACACAGAGAAAATACCAATAGAGAGATGGATATTATGAAGAGGAACTAAATAAAGCTGAAGAGCACATTAACAGAAATTAAAAATTCCCTAGAGCAATAAAAGAGCAAATTGTAAGGTGGAAAAAGAAAGAAGGAGAGAACTTAAAGAGAAGAAAATTGAAATCATCCGGTCTGTGGAGGAGAAAGAAGAAAGAATGAAGAGAAATGAACAGAGCCTGAGGAACCTATAGGAGACCATCAAGAATACCAATATGCAACCGTACGAATAATAGGAGAAGAAAGATAGAAACGGGAAGAGACTATTCAAAGAAATAATGGTTGATAATCTCCCAAATTTAATGAAAGATGTGAATATACACATAATAGGATGCTCAATGAACACTACCCAGAATAAACTCAAATAGGTCCATACCATGACATATTATAATCAAACTGTTGAATACTAATGATAGAGAATTCTGAAAGCCACACGGGAGAAGCAATGCCACATACAAGGGACCCTCAATAAGACTAAACACCAATTTTTCATTGGAAACTATGGAGGAAAGAAGGCAGTGAGAAGACATGTAAAGTGTTGAAAGCAAAAAATTACCAACCAAGAATTCTAGATCTGGCTAAACTGTCTTTGAAAAGTCAGAAAGAGAGAAATGACAGAAAGGACAGAACCTAGAGACATGAAAGAAGCCTCAGAGCCAACAGAACGTTCACAGCAGAGCTGATACAGATGCAGACACATAGAGAACAGAGAAACGGATGTTTGGAGATGCTTGGAGCTCAGCAGCCATTGCCATGAGATGTTAAGCAAGCCAGAACCTTGGGAGAGCCAAGGGAAGCCAAGAGATGAAAGTCAGCCCTGGAGAAGTAAAGTGAGGAACTTACACAGGAACAGAGGCTGAAAGCAACGTAGCCCAGGAGCAACAACCAGTGTACCTGCCCAGCTGACAGAAGTGTTGCAGTTGCATCGGCCTTCTTTGAATTAAGATATCTTTCCTGGATAAGGTATTGTTCTAGTTTGCTAGCTGCCAGAATGCGATATACCAGAAACAGAAAGGTTTTTAAAAAGGGGAACTTAGTGAGTTGCTAGTTTACAGTTCTAAGGCTGAGAAAATGTCCCAATTAAAGCAAGCTTATGGAAATGTCCCATCAAAGGCATCCAGGGAAAGATACCTTGGCTCAAGAAGGCCAATGAAGTTCAGGGTTTCTCTCTCAAGTGGAAGGGCACATGGTGAACACAGTCACAGTTTCTCTTTCGTCTGGAAAGGCACATGGTGAACATGGTCAAAAGAGTCCCTCTCTCATCTGGAAGGGCACATGGCAGACACGGCATCATCTGCTAGCTTCTTCTTCTGGCTTCCAGTTTCATGAAGCTCCCAGGGAAGCATTTTCCTTCTTCATCTCCAAAGGTCTCTGGCTTGTGGACTCTGCTTTGTGGTGCTGCAGCATTCTCTGCTCTCTCTGAATCTCCTTCATTCTCCAAAATGTTTCCTTTTTTATAGGACTCCAGAAACTTATCAAGACCCACACAAATGGGTGGAGACATGTCTTCACCTAATCCAGTTTAACAACCACTCAATTAAATCACACCTCCAGGGAGATGATCTGATTACAGTTTCAAACAAACATATTGAATAGGGATTATTCTGCCTTTATGAAATGGGATTTAGATTAAAACATGGCTTTTCTAGGGGACATACATCCTTTCAAACCAGCCCAGGTATCATTTCCTTAGAACTGTAAACTTGTAACTTATTAAATTCCCCTTTTTGAAAAGCCATTCCAGATCTGGTATATTGCATTTTGGCAGCTTTCAAACTAGAACAGAGATGAAAGACATAAAGAAGATATTGGATGACCATAAAGAAGAAATCGAAAGCTAGGAAAAACAAATGACAGAATTTATGGGAATAAGAGGCACAGTACAAGAGTTGAAAAACACAGTATCTACTGATTTAAAATACCTAGGGGAAGTTATAGGCTTATTAAGATATTTAAATTCAACTACTTAATTAGAATGAAAAAATTCCTTGAATGATGTAAGTTACTAAAATTCATGTAATTAAATAATGAACAATCTTGGGAGGGCCACAGTGGCTCAGCAGGCAGAGTTCTTGCCTGCCATGCCAGAAACCCAGGTTTAATTCTCGGTGCCTGCCCATGCAAAAAAAGGTGCTAGAAATAATGAACAATCTTTTAAAGACATATCTTCTAAAGAGATTGAATGTTATGTTAAATCTTCAAGTCCAACCCCAATAATAAATTCATGAGTTAAAAAAAAAACAAAAAACAACTTCCCCAAGTCCAGATAGTTTCACCAGTTCATTTTCCCAAACTATTAAAGAAGAAATAATACCAATTATATAGAACCTCTTCCAAATATCCTTCTATAAGACCAGTATTTCTCTGATAATTATAAGGTACAATGAGATTTTCTACATAGGTGATCATATTGTCTCTAAATACAGACCAATTTACTCCTTCCTAAAAAAAAAGTGAGGAAGAGATGACATTTCTAGATAAACAAAAGCTGGGGAAGTTCATTACCACAAGACCAGTCTACGAGAGAATGCTAAAGAGAGTTCTGCAGGTTGAAAAGAAAGGCTGATATACAATAGATAAAAGCTGTATGAAGAAATAAAGATCTTTGGTAAGGGTAATAACATGGGTTAATATAAATGCCAGTACTTTTTTTTTTTTCATCTGTCATCCCATGTTTGATTCTTGTTTCCCACTCTCTGTTCCCATCTACAAAATCAAAATGTACCTTTCCTTTCTCTTCCTTCCTCCCATTATCTAATCATTTTGCCTGGAGTAGCAAATGGCTGTGTCACACTCTGCAAACCTGAGCCCATGGCAGGCATTACTAATTACTCACAACACTCTTTCCCACAGAAGCCAGGCCC
Organism: Tamandua tetradactyla; assembly: GCF_023851605.1. Taxonomy (NCBI): domain Eukaryota; kingdom Metazoa; phylum Chordata; class Mammalia; order Pilosa; family Myrmecophagidae; genus Tamandua; species Tamandua tetradactyla. The sequence goes on along the minus strand of NC_135329.1, from coordinate 129,357,395 downwards.
TGCTCCAAGTTTCTTCTGAAAGCAGCACTCTAGGAAGTTACTTCTAATATTGACCCATGAGCTGAAACCTAATTGACAGGCTTGGGTTATTCATTCTCCTGTTCTTTCATTAAATCTACAAATAGTAATAAAGGACTTACTATGTGGTGGGCACTGTTTTGAGCACTGGTAATTTGGCAGTGAACAGAAACATATTCTTTTTTTTTTTTTTTTACGTTTTTTTATTAATTAAAGAAAAAAAAGAAATTAACACAACATTTAGAAATCATTCCATTCTACATATGCATACAGTAATTCTTAACATCATCACATAGATGCATGATCATCATTTCTTAGTACATTTGCATCGATTTAGGAAAAGAACTAGCAAAACAACAGAAAAAAATATAGAATGTTAACATAGAGAAAAAATAAAAAATAATAATAGTAAAAAAAAGACAAACAAACAGAGAGAAAAAAAAAACCTATAGCTCAGATGGCAGCTTCATTCAGTGCTTTAACATGATTACTTTACAATTAGGTATTATTGTGCTGTCCATTTTTGAGTTTTTGTATCTAGTCCTGTTGCATAGTCTGTATTCCTTCAGCTCCAATTACCCATTATCTTACCCTGTTTCCAACTCCTGCTGGACTCTGTTACCAATGACATATTCCAAGTTTATTCTCGAATGTCCTTTCACATCAGTGGGACCATACAGTATTTGTCCATTAGTTTTTGGCTAGACTCACTCAGCATAATGTTCTCTAGGTCCATCCATGTTATTACATGCTTCATAAGTTTATCCTGTCTTAAAGCTGCATAATATTCCATCGTATGTATATACCACAGTTTGTTTAGCCACTCGTCTGTTGATGGACATTTTGGCTGTTTCCATCTCTTTGCAATTGTAAATAATGCTGCTATAAACATTGGTGTGCAAATGCCCGTTTGTGTCTTTGCCCTCAAGTCCTTTGAGTAGATACCTAGCAATGGTATTTCTGGGTCATATGGCAATTCTATATTCAGCTTTTTGAGGAACCGCCAAACTGCCTTCCACAGTGGTTGTACCATTTGACATTCCCACCAACAGTGGATAAGTGTGCCTCTTTCTCCGCATCCTCTCCAGCACTTATCATTTTCTGTTTTGTTGATAATGGCCATTCTGGTGGGTGTGAGATGATATCTCATTGTGGTTTTGATTTGCATTTCTCTAATGGCCAGGGACATTGAGCATCTCTTCATGTGCCTTTTGGCCCTTTGTATTTCCCCTTAGGAGAGGTGTCTGTTCAAGTCTTTTTCCCATTTCGTAATTGGGTTGGCTGTCTTTTTGTTGTTGAGTTGGACAATCTCTTTATAAATTCTGGATACTAGACCTTTATCTGATATGTCGTTTCCAAATATTGTCTCCCATCGTGTAGGCTGTCTTTCTACTTTCTTGATGAAGTTCTTTGATGCACAAAAGTGTTTAATTTTGAGGAGCTCCCATTTATTTATTTCCTTCTTTAGTGCTCTTGCTTTAGGTTTAAGGTCCATAAAACCACCTCCAATTGTAAGTTTCATAAGATATCTCCCTACATTTTCCTCTAACTGTTTTATGGTCTTAGACCTAATGTTTAGATCTTTGATCCATTTTGAGTTAACTTTTGTATAGGGTGTGAGATATGGGTCTTCTTTCATTCTTTTGCATATGGATATCCAGTTCTCTAGGCACCATTTATTGAAGAGACTGTTCTGTCCCAGGTGACTTGACTTGACTGCCTTATCAAAGATCAAATGTCCATAGATGAGAGGGTCTATATCTGAGCACTCTATTTGATTCCATTGGTCGATATATCTATCTTTATGCCAATACCATGCTGTTTTGACCACTGTGGCTTCATAATATGCCTTAAAATCAGGCAGTGCGAGACCTCCAGCTTCGTTTTTTTTCCTCAAGATGTTTTTAGCAATTCTGGGCACCCTGCCCTTCCAGATAAATTTGCTTATTGGTTTTTCTATTTCTGAGAAATAAGTTGTTGGGACTAAATAAGTACTAACCCAATACTTTTGCATTTTGGGTTAGTAACTACACTTTTACTTCCTACAACACCTAAAAGGCAGATGCTTAAAATTTAGTGAAAAAATCAATGGTTTGGACTCCTAATTCATTATCATGAAATATGTGACAAGAACTACATAAAAGTGGGAGAACAGAGAGATACAGGAATATAGTTCGTGTAAATCATTGAAGTTAAGTTGGTATCAAAGTAAATGAATTTGCCATGGATTTAGTAGATTAAAATTTAAGTCCCATGGTAACTACAAAGAAAATATTGGAGAATATACAAGCTCATAGAGCCAGAAATTAGAGTACAGGTAGGCAGGGGCATGGGACAGGTTAATGGGAGAATATATGCACAATGGGTATAGGATTTCTGTTTGGGGAGATGGGAAAGTTTTAGTAATGGAAGGTGGTGAGGGTCCTGCAACAGTGTTCATATGAGTAATCCTGCTGGATGCTTGGGAGTGGTTGAGATGGGAAAGTTTATGTTGTATATATATTCCCACAATTAACAAAAAGGGAAAGCAACTAAAAGGACAATGATTAAATGCAATAGATGATCCTAGAGAAGTTTTATAAGGGAGGTGAAAAGGCTCAGAAGAACAATATAGGGACATTTAAAAAATTGGAATATAGAGTATAAACTTCATATCAATGTTAAATTTCTTGGACTTAACTGCATTTAAGATGAATACATAAGTGTGCGTATGTGGCAGTATTAGGAGCTTAAGGAACCTGTTGCATGTAACCTACACTCAAGTGTTCAGAAAGTAGATAGATATATAGAAAGACAGTCAGACAGACAGATGGATAGATAGATGGAATGATACAGCAAATGTAGCACAACGTTAAAATTGGTGGATCTGTGTATCTGCGTAGATAGGGGCATTTGTAGCTCTCTCCATGGAGTTTGTATTAATTTTATACTATACTGTAAGTTTGAGATATTTCAAATTAAAAAGTTAAAACACATACTAATTGCTTTTTTTTGTACTTTGCAATATTAATATTTAAATTTTTTTTTTCCTTTGGTAAAATGAAACAAGTCAATACATGTTCTTTGTAGAGCAGCATTCTTGTCTGGTGAAAAATATCTAATAGAGGCCATTACAATGCCCAATAAGGACTGATTAAATTACAACAATCCGTATAATGGATTATACCCTGAAGCATTAAAAATCATGTTCTTGAATATTAAAGATGCGGGAAGTTCCAATATATCATTAAGTGAAAAAAAATTACAGAACAGGTATTGCAATTTTATGTTAAGTACTTATCTGTATGTAAATATGCCTAGATATATATGTGTGTATAGATAAATACAATACATAGATACGTACACACACTAACATTTTTATTTTCTCTAAGAACTTTTTACTTATTTTTCTGAAACTTACAAAGCTTCTGAAATAGCATGTGTTCCTTTCATAATTAGGAAAAAATATCAATGTGTGGAAGACAATACCTAAATCACAATGAGTTTCTAAATTATTTTCAGTGCTGTGACTACAGCATCCTTTCATCAGTCCCCCTTCAATGGAAGGGGCCCTCAAGCAATCAAAAGAGCCTGAGAAATTTGAGCCATTACTTTCAAAGCACCAAGTCATTTGTTATAGTGGAAGCAAGTAAGACCGTTTTGCTACTTAACATGAAAGGTGATTTTCTTGTGTTTCTTTCCTATTTTTTCTGTTTAAGGGGAAACAGTAGTAAATGTTTTAGACTTTAAGAAGAATGCAGGACTGTGGCATGGCATGTTTGCAGTAAGCTACTCAGAAGTAATGCCTTTAGTATTAACTATACTTAAGAGTAAGGTCAATCAGTATTTTATATTGTTCAATTAGAGCATCTGTCATTGCTTGTTTGAAATTTTAAGCCTCCAAAAGATCAGTAATATTTTCCAGAGGAGTTTGATTTTTCAGTAAAAATGCTGATTTTTTTTAAAAAAGGAGTTATTATTCTGGTTTTTCTTTATTATGTAATGGGGCATACCCTTCACATAATTTTGCATGGGAGAACTTAGGATAAAAGATTTTTTAAATATCTGCTATGATAGTTCAAAGCCTGAAAGTTTATACAAATAACTATGTATTTACTTATAGGAAAAACAAACAAAAAAAGAAAAGTATGTTTGAGACCTAACTCTCCTCTTTTATGATGAAAGAATTTCATAATATATTTAGAACTTGGGAACTGTGATTAATAGCATCTAACCTTTCCATCAGACAGAAATTTATAGAACGACTGCCATAAGTAAACTACATGCTGCCAGTAAAGAGTGGAATAGCAAGGTAGATTGGCATATTCTCCATAATAATAGTGAAATAGATAGCAAGCTGTAGAAATTAGCTTAAGGAGAGTTCCTCCCAGCTCAGGACTTCAGGGCAGTTTTTACTGGAAGAGGTGACAGTTGAGTTAGACTTTGAAAAATGAGTAAGAGTTAGCCATACAGAGATTTCATCGGGGTAGAGGTAGAGAGAAGGGACATTTCAAGTGAGAAAAGCTACCAAGTGTAGTTTCAGATAATCAGAAAGAGAGAGAGAAGAAATACAGAATCCAGGAGTTGAAAAGGATAGTATAGCATATCTAGTCCAGCTTCCTTACATACTGCAGGAGCCTAAGAAAAAATAGGAAATGAAGCATGAGGAAGAAGAGGAGGGTCCCTTGTCACCCAGGACCCCCCATTCAGTAAGAGCCTCTTCATTGACTGCAACCACTATGTAGCGCTTTCCTGAAATCTATTTTCTTTTTTATCAGGGGTTTTAAAAAAAACTTTTGCAAGACTTTAGGGGGAATCTCCACACTGTGATACAAAGAGTACAATAGGAACATGTCTGAATAACTAGTTGTAAACACTAGCTCTTCCCTGAGATCCAAAAGTTTGTCATCATAGCTAGAAAATTGGAGGAAGGAGGAGAAGGAGTTTCAAATTGTTTTTTTGGACCATTTAAGTGGTTAGTGAAATGGCTAGTCTGGATATCAAGGCTGACTTACTGTACTGGGCTGGTTTTCTTTGGGACAGGGGCCCTGGGTATTTTTGGTTTAAGTGGCAAGAAACACCCTAATTTACATGATTCCTCAGCTCACTCGGCTTTACCTACCCAAACACCTAACAGGTCTGGGCAGGACCTCCTGTAAAGAAGTTAGAAATATTGATTTCTTGCTTCATAATAACCAAGCCTTTGTAGTATATAACAGGCATAAGCATAATGAAATTACTCATTGGGTGGGAGGGCAGTTTGGCAGTGTCCACTAAAATTTTTTGAAGCATATATCCTGTGACCCAGCAATATGTCTTTCTAGAGAAACACTTGCATTAGCTCCCGGGAAAATGAGTACAATGATGTTCATTGCATCATTGTTTTTTTGTTTGCTTGTTTGTTTTTTTGCATGGGCAGTCACAGGGAATCGAACCCGGGTCTCCAGAGTGGCAGGCAAGAACTCTGCCACTGATCCTCTGTGGCCTGCCCTGCATCATTGTTATTAATAGCAAAAAATTGTCAACCATAGAGGAATGCCTAAATAAATTGTGGTATAGGCATATGTATTAGTTTCCTGGCTGCTAAAACAATTACCATCCAGTAGGTTGGCTTAACAACAGAAATGTATTGGCTCACAGTTTCAGAGTCTAGAAGGCTTTCTATCTCTTGGGGCTGGTATCTTCTCACTGGCTGGCAATCTTGGAGTTCCTTGGCTTTTCTGTCACATGGCAGTGTGCACGGTAGCATCTTCTTTTTCTTCCAGGTTCTGCTGACTTCCAGCTTCTGGCTGCTTCACTGTGGTTTCTTTTTCTGTGTCCAATTTCCTTTGCTTGGTTCAAGAAGGCCGATGAAGTTCAGGGTTTCTCTCTCAGCTGGAAGGGCACATGGCAAACATGGCAACATCTTCTTGTTTTCTCTCCAGGCCTCTTGCTTCATGAAGCTTCCTGGAGGCGTTCTCCATCTTTATCTCCAAATGTCTTTGGCTGGTGGACTCTTGGCTTCCTGGCTCTGTCGTGGTTCTGTGGTTCTCTCTTCGTTCTCAAAAGGCTAATTGGTTTTTATAATTACAGAAATTATATAGCTGCATAACAATTCAACCAAAGTTAAAAATATAAGTAAAAAAAAAAAAAGTCACCCCCTTCACAAACCTACTATGATACTACTTCCCCAAAGTAAATACTGTTAAATCAAGATTAAATATTTGGTAGATATCCTTCTATCTACTCACACACACACATATGTATATATACATATACATACATATATATATACATTCGTATATACCTAAACAGATAGGTACATAGTTTGATTGTGTTTTCCCAAAACTGTGTTTGCTATTGTTCTAGTTTGCTAGCTGCGGGAATGCAACACACCAGAAATGGAAGGCAGCTAACTTTCATCTGAGGTTCTTTTTTTTTTTTTATTAATTAACGGAAAAAAAAGAAATTAACCCAACATTTAGACATCATACCATTCTACATATGCAATCAGTAATTCTTAACATCATCACATAGATGCATGATCATCGTTTCTTAGTACATTTGCATCGGTTTAGAGGAACTAGCAACACAACAGAAAAAGATATAGAATGTTAATATAGAAAAAAGAAATAAAAGTAATAATAATAGTAAAAAAAAACAAAAAAAAACAAACAAAAAAAACCTATAGCTCAGATGCAGCTTCATTCAGTGTTTTAACATGATTACTTTACACTTAGGTATTATTGTGCTGTCCATTTTTGAGTTTTTGTATCTAGTCCTGTTGCACTGTCTGTTTCCCTTCAGCTCCAATTACCCATTATCTTACCCTGTTTCTAACTCCTGCTGGACTCTGTTACCAATACATATTCCAAGTTTATTCTCGAATGTCGGTTCACATCAGTGGGACCATACAGCATTTGTCCTTTAGTTTTTGGCTGGACTCACTCAGCATAATGTTCTCTAGGTCCATCCATGTTATTACATGCTTCATAAGTTTATCTTGTCTTAAAGCTGCATAATATTCCATCGTATGTATATACCACAGTTTGTTTAGCCATTCTTCTGTTGATGGACATTTTGGCTGTTTCCATCTCTTTGCAATTGTAAATAACGCTGCTATAAACATTGGTGTGCAAATGTCCGTTTGTGTCTTTGCCCTCAAGTCCTTTGAGTAGATACCTAGCAATGGTATTGCTGGGTCGTATGGCAATTCTATATTCAGCTTTTTGAGGAACCGCCAAACTGCCTTCCACAGTGGTTGCACCACTTGACATTCCCACCAACAGTGGATAAGTGTGCCTCTTTCTCCGCATCCTCTCCAGCACTTGTCATTTTCTGTTTTGTTGATAATGGCCATTCTGGTGGGTGTGAGATGATATCTCATTGTGGTTTTGATTTGCATTTCTCTAATGGCCAGGGACATTGAGCATCTCTTCATGTGCCTCTTGGCCATCTGTATTTCCTCTTCTGGTAGGTGTCTGTTCAAGTCTTTTTCCCATTTTGTAATTGGGTTGGCTGTCTTTTTGTTGTTGAGTTGAACAATCTCTTTATAAATTCTGGATACTAGACCTTTATCTGATATGTCATTTCCAAATATTATCTCCCATTGTGTAGGCTGTCTTTCTACTTTCTTGATGAAGTTCTTTGATGCACAAAAGTGTTTAATTTTGAGGAGCTCCCATTTATTTATTTCCTTCTTCAGTGCTCTTGCTTTAGGTTTAAGGTCCATAAAACCACCTCCAATTGTAAGTTTCATAAGATATCTCCCTACATTTTCCTCTAACTGTTTTATGGTCTTAGACCTAATGTTTAGATCTTTGATCCATTTTGAGTTAACTTTTGTATAGGGTGTGAGATATGGGTCTTCTTTCATTCTTTTGCATATGGATATCCAGTTCTCTAGGCACCATTTATTGAAGAGACTGTTCTGTCCCAGGTGACTTGGCTTGACTGCCTTATCAAAGATCAAATGTCCATAGATGAGAGGGTCTATATCTGAGCACTCTATTCGATTCCATTGGTCGATATATCTATCTTTATGCCAATACCATGCTGTTTTGACCACTGTGGCTTCATAATATGCCTTAAAATCAGGCAGCGCGAGACCTCCAGCTTCGTTTTTTTTCCTCAAGATGTTTTTAGCAATTCGGGGCACCCTGCCCTTCCAGATAAATTTGCTTATTGGTTTTTCTATTTCTGAAAAATAAGTTGTTGGGATTTTGATTGGTATTGCATTGAATCTGTAGATCAGTTTAGGTAGGATTGACATCTTAATTATATTTAATCTTCCAATCCATGAACACAGTATGCCCTTCCATCTATTTAGGTTTTCTGTGATTTCTTTTAACAGTTTTTTGTAGTTTTCTTTATATAGGTTTTTTTTGTCTCTTTAGTTAAATTTATTCCTAGGTATTTTATTCTTTTAGTTGCGATTGTAAATGGGATTCATTTCTTGATTTCCCCCTCAGCTTGTTCATTACTAGTGTATAGAAATGCTACAGATTTTTGAATGTTGATCTTGTAACCTGCTACTTTGCTGTACTCATTTATTAGCTCTAGTAGTTTTGTTGTGGATTTTTCCGGGTTTTCGACGTATAGTATCATATCATCTGCAAACAGTGATAGTTTTACTTCTTCCTTTCCAATTTTGATGCCTTGTATTTCTTTTTCTTGTCTAATTGCTCTGGCTAGAACCTCCAACACAATGTTGAATAATAGTGGTGATAGTGGACATCCTTGTCTTGTTCCTGATCTTAGGGGGAAAGTTTTCAATTTTTCCCCATTGAGGATGATATTAGCTGTGCGTTTTTCATATATTCCCTCTATCATTTTAAGGAAGTTCCCTTGTATTCCTATCATTTGAAGTGTTTTCAACAGGAAAGGATGTTGAATCTTGTCAAATGCCTTCTCTGCATCAATTGAGATGATCATGTGATTTTTCTGCTTTGATTTGTTGATATGGTGTATTACATTAATTGATTTTCTTATGTTGAACCATCCTTGCATACCTGGGATGAATCCTACTTGGTCATGATGTATAATTCTTTTAATGTGTTGTTGGATATGATTTGCTAGAATTTTATTGAGGATTTTTGCATCTATGTTCATTAGAGAGATTGGTCTGTAGTTTTCTTTTTTTGTAATATCTTTGCCTGGTTTTGGTATGAGGGTGATGTTGGCTTCATAGAATGAATTAGGTAGTTTTCCCTCCACTTCGATTTTTTTGAAGAGTTTGAGGAGAGTTGGTATTAATTCTTTCTGGAATGTTTGATAGAATTCACACGTGAAGCCGTCTGGTCCTGGACTTTTCTTTTTAGGGAGCTTTTGAATGACTAATTCAATTTCTTTACTTGTGATTGGTTTGTTGAGGTCATCTATTTCTTCTTGAGTCAAAGTTGGTTGTTCATGTCTTTCCAGGAACCCGTCCATTTCATCTGAATTGTTGTATTTATTAGCGTAAAGTTGTTCATAGTATCCTGTTATTACCTCCTTTATTTCTGTGAGGTCAGTAGTTATGCCTCCTCTTCCATTTCTGATCTTATTTATTTGCATCCCTGAGGTTCTTTTTTATGTGGGAAGGCTCAGGATAATCTTTGCTGGCCTTCTCTCCAGGCCTCTGGGTTCCAACAACTTTCCCTGGGGTGATTCGTTTCTGCATCTCCAAAGGCCTGGGCTGAATGCTGAATGGTGAGATGAGGTATGCGGAGCTGCTTGGGCTGTACTATGTTGAGTCTCTCATTTAAGCACCAGCCAATTAAGTCAAACGTCATTCACTGCAGCAAACACGCCTCCTAGCCAACTGCAAATGTAATTAACAACAGATGAGGTTCACGTACCATTGGCTCATGTCCACAGCAACAAAAGTAGGTGCTTTCACCTGGCCAAGTTGACAACTGAATCTAACTACCACAGCTATTGTTGGTCAGTTTGCTTTTTTTTCTATTTTGTAGTGATCTTGACTACCCTTATAAGTTAAAACATTAAATCTACTATATTCTAATGGCTTTAAATTTTTTCATTATTTGAGTATGCCATATTTATTAAAACCTTTAAAAATTTTCAAAAGTAGTGTATACTTATTAAAAATAATCAAAAAAATACAGTGATATTAAGAGAAAGATTCTTCTTTTTCCATACTCTTACATTTTTCAAGGAGTAAATAATATTGATGGCTTTTTGGGCAGTCTTGCAAAAGTTTTTTAAAGTTATGTTTATTAACATATAATGCACATAAAGTTCACCTTTTTTAGTGTACAGGCCTATGAGTTTCTACAAATGCATATAGTTGTGTAACCACCACCAAAATCGAGACATGGAACATTTCCATCACCACAAAAACTTACCTTGGGCCCCTTGATAGTCATTCCCTTCCCAAGCTCCACCTGGAAACCATTGATCTGTTTTCAGTTCCTATAGTTTTGCCTATTCCAGAATGGCATTTATATGGAATCATAGTGTATGTAGCCTTTTGAGTCTATTTTTTTACAGTTAGCATAATGCATTTGAGAGTTATCTATGTTGATGTTGTATTATCTAGTTCTTATTTTCTTTAGTACGTAGAAATATTTGTTTCCAAAAATGTGATCTGGAATTTAGATAGTTCTTTCTTTTACCTAAACATTATAAACCCACCTTCATATAATTTATGACATCTAGATCTAATTTTTTATTTTTAATAGTCACAGTGTTACACTATATACTTGTTACATAATATATTTAATCATTCTTCTGTTAATGATTCAGTCCATGCCAATTTTTCACCATTCTGGGCAACTAAAAAGTATGAACAAGTAAAACATATACTTGTTAATAATTTATGTGTATGTGTAGTGGTATTTCTGTAAGAGTCTTAGAGGTTGAATTGCTGAGTCAAAAGTCCTGTAAATTTAAAATTGATACTTCCAAGTTGCTTTCTAAAAGGGTTGCATAGATTTAAACTCCATCAATCCTGTATGAGAGTGTCTTCTTCTCTATGGCTGTATTGATAACAGAGATGATCAATTTTTGTATTCTTTTTTGATCTTACAGGAAAAGTAATGATATCTCATCTGACCACCTCATTGCATATCTCTCATCCATAATGAGGTTGATCATTTAAAGAAGTATAGTTATTGCTATTAGATTTTCATAAAATGCCAATTTACAGCTTTTACTTGCATTTGTCCTTTTAAAAATGTAAATTAGAAGGCCTTTATATATTAGTAGAATAGAAATGTTTTCTCCAGCCTTTACTTATTCATGGAGTCTATAGAAGTCATATATATTTGTTGTTGTTTTTGTTATCAATTTCCAGATATGTCTGGAAATCATATCATAAATAGGAAGACTTTTCCATTTCAAAATTTTAAAGCTACTCTCATATCTAGAGCTTAACTAATCCTTTGTGTAAGTTGTTTCCAATTTTCCCTATTACAAGCAATACATTTTGTACATATGTCTCTAGTTTTGAACAATTTTGTACATTCCTCCCCCAACACACACACACACACAAACACACACACCATATGAGCATTTTTGTCAGATCTTTATAAACGCCTGAAAGCTAGATCAAAGGATAGGTCTACTTTACAGTGTCCTTGTTGTCTTTGAACTTGGAGTCATATCCTTTAGCCTCTTTGGAGACCTTGCTCCATCATACATCTTTAGCCTCTCCCATTCAATGGACTCTTTCTTTTCAGCCTACAAATGTGCTCTAGACTCATGCCTTCCTAGAAACAAAGGAGGAAAAAACAAAATAGCTCCCTTGACTCTGCATTTCTTTTTATCTGCCATTGCATCTTTTATTTTATCTTCTTAGCCAGTTTATTGAAAGAGTGGTCCACCCTTTCTCATTAATGCTTTCTGTTACCCACAGCCATCTGGTCTGTACCACTTATACTTCACTGAAGCTACCTTGAAAAGATGCAGCTGTTGACCGCTCTATTGTCTCTGTAACCCTTTACAACCTTACTCTGCTACATGGGCCTTTTCTTGGTACTTCCCTCCCAGTTAGACTTCCTTACCCATCTATCTTTGAGTTCCTTCTTCCAAAGCTCACTCCTTTAACTTTGGTATTCCCGGTGCTCCATTCTTGATCTTATACTCTTCACTCCATACAAACTCACCTCAGGTAATTGTATATACTGTCCCCAGCTTTATGCCAATAATGCATGTGGTGGGCTGAATAATGGCCCCCAAAGATATCCACGTCCTCATTTATGAATGTTACTTTATATAGTAAAAGGATCCCTGCAGATGTGATTAAGATAAGGATTTTGAGATGGGGACACTATCCTGGTGTATTAGTTTCCCAGTTACTAAAACAAATACAATACAATGGATTGGCTTAAACAATGGGAACGTGTTATCTCATGGTTTTTGAGGTTAGGAGATGTCGAAAATCAAGGTGCCAACAAGGTGATGATTTCTCTCTAAGGTCTGTAACTTTGTGGTGCTGCCTGCTGCTGATCCTTGGGTCCTTGGGTTTTCCGTCACATGGGGATGTCTTCTCCTTTCTCTCCCAGGTTCCACTGATTTCCAGCTTCTCCTCCACGTGACTTTCTCTCTGTGTGTCTGAATTTCATTCTGTCTTTAGAATTTAGATAATCTGGATTAAAGCGCAGCTGGGCCACACCTTAACTGAAGTAACGTCTCTGAGAGATCCTGTTTACAGTGGGTCGCACAGCCAGCAGAGTGTGGACCAAGACCAAGAACACGTCCAAACCGGTATGCTTAGTTCAGTACCTAGGTGAGCCCTAAGTGTAGTCACAAGCATCCTTCTAAAAGGGAGGTTAAGGGAGATTGAGGGAGATGTGGCTACAGAAGAAGAAAGGAATGTGACAACAGAAGCACTGCAGGCTTTATAAGATGGTGGAAGGGCCATGGGCCAAAGAATGCAGGCAGTCTTTAGAAGCATGAAAATTCTCCCCTAGAGCCTCCCAAAGTAGCCAGCCCTGCTGACACCTTGACTTCTTAGCTCAGTGAAACTGATTTCAGACTACTGTCCTGCAGAACTGTAAGATAATACATTTATGCTGTTTCAAGCCACTTAGTTTGTGATGATTTGTTACAGCAGCCCCAGGAAGCAATTACAATGCTCACTTCTATACTCCCAATATCATAACTGTCCTCTGATCATCAGAATCACAGCACACAGCCTGCTATTCTCAAATTCAACATATCCCAGACATTGCTACAATCTTCTTTCTCCTTCTGTGTTTCCATTTATTTAATGGAACCACCATTCCTGGAGTTACAAAGTCAGACTCCAAGTTCACCTGGCCTTCTCCCACCCACAACCAACAATCATCAAGGCCTCCAGTGTTAATTGCTCCAACCTTTCTCAAATATGCCTTCTCCCCATTCCTAGGACTCCTGCTGTAGTTCAGGCCCTCATCCAGGCTATCACAGGATCTCCCAGCTTCTCCCTGCCTGAGATTTATCTGATTCTCAATTCTGTCCTCCACTTTCAGGCCAACATGAGCCTTCTAAAATGGAAACCTGAACAAGCCCCTTCCTTTAACAACCACCTGGAGTCATATCTATGGCAGGTCATTGAGGTGCTCCCCTTTCCAGCCACATCTTCAGCTGTTCCCTGCCTTGGATAGTGAAAACACTGGGTTGTTTGCCATTATCCCACCCACACTTGATATTTTCATGTCTTCACACCTTTGCTTCTGCTGGCCCATACTTCTTTGCCTGGTTGGCTTTGACTTGTCTTGTTGACTTAGCTTAGCTGAGAGACCTTCCTACTAGGCTCTGGTAGTACTTTGTGCCTTCTTGCTAACATAACAGTTCCACATTAAACAGATATTATTTGTGAGCATCTTGAGGCCAGGACAAATGTCTAATTCACCTCTTTTTATTGTGGTAATATATTTACATCATAAAATTTGCAATTTCAACCATTTTTTTAGTGTATAACTCAGTGGCATTAATTACTTTTACAATGTTGTGCTGCCATCACCACCTTCCATTACTAAAACTTTTTTATCACCCAAAACCCCAGTTCCTGAGAACCTTCATTTGTCTTTTAAAGCTCAGTGATTTGCATAAGGCCTGTTAAATGTCTGTTGAACTGAACTGAATTGCATTGCAGGCAGGAAAATAAAGTAGTTTGGTCATAATATTTCAAAGACATAGAAACTTTTCTTTTACAGACAATCTCCTTGCAGTTTGGGGCTGCAGCTATGTATAGCAAAGAGCTGGAATACACACACACAATATTGTCTAAAAGCTCCCAGAGTTAGGCATTTTGAAAAGGAATGATGAAAATGTAGGTAAAATTTATTGTCAATCTTCTTGGTGCTCTTTCAAGAAAAGTATTTGAAGTTCATTGTTCCTTGATGTTAATACCTAGTCAGAATATTTAAGGAAATGTCTAGACATTTTGAATTTGCCCTTTGACAACTCTACGAGTTGACTTTTCTAGTCATCTGTGAAATGTAAATACAAAGCCTATTTAATTTAATCCATAGCCAAGTATTAGGGCTGAATATACTTTGTGTAAATAAAGAGAAGCAACTATTATGCCCATCTTTTTATAAATAGGGATGACATTCTAAATGATACCAGATCAGAGAGGTCTCTGGGATACACTGTTTCTGACAAAAACACGGATAAGAATGGTGCATATGGCATGCCATATTTTGCATAAGAAAGGGAGGAATAACATATATTCACATTTGCTTATATTTGCATAAGTAAACACGAAAGGATAAATCAGAAGCAAATAAAAATGGTGAGGATAGGGAGAGAACAGCATTTCTCTGTACATACTTCTTTTTTTGTGTTCAGATTTTTTCATCTCTCAAATTCATTATCTATTCAAAGCTATTATTATAAAATAAAATGATATCAGATATAGCCCAGTAATATTCTCAGTGTGCTGTGCTACCAGTTGAGAAGTAGCAGAATATTCTAATTTTCTGGTCAAGAAGGTCCTTTATATTTTTAACACTGGATTTAGAAATAATTTCAATTAAAAAAATACAAAAATAAAGATAGCATGAAGACCATCTCTATGCCATTTACCAGATTCACCTATCGTTAACATTTTCTCCTATGTGAGCAAGCTATCTATCTATCTATCTATCTATCTATCTATCTATCTATCTATCTATCTATCTATCTACCTATCCATCTACGACTAATTTCGTCTCTAAACTATCTGATGTCAAGGCCCCCTTTATATTTCAGTATGTATTTCCAAGAATATAACCACCACACAGTTATCAACTTTATGGATTTATGGTGATATAATATGAACAAGAGAGTATTCTTGCGGAAACAAATTCTTCTTAAATATAAGCCCCATCATCACCTTTATTGCACAAAACGGCATTTGGGAGACACACTGCTATGGGTGACAAGGGCAGTTAAGTGTCACTGTGAAGCTCATGAAACACCCCAAATGATATTGTGTATTAATTTCCAGATATTTTTTGTCTCTTCCTTTTAGTACAAATCAAGTCATTCATTTCCAAAATGCCTGTGGCTTTCTCAAAATTTTAAATAAAAAGTGGCATATGGTCCCACTATAGTTCAGTAATGAGGTTGGGAGAAGATTCCTCCATTACACATTTTTTAAAAGTAACTTTAAATATGCAAATAGCACCTTGTTTAAAATCCATTTATTTGCTTCCATCTACAACAGTGATAAATGAAGTCAAGTTCTGGACCTGCCTTGTGCTCCTGACTCCCAGCTGACCTTGCTCCTGTTGGAGGGAGAGGACAACCTTGGAGGTGGGGGTAATTTCCAGGAGGCCCAAGGAAGGAAAGAGAGCTTGGCTTGCTTTCCTACTGCCATGTGAAAGACCCAGAGTCTCACACAGCTGTTTTGACCTACCTAGAGGTAATATTTTGTACCCAAGTCCCAGGTAGTTTTTTTTAAAACATTTTTTTTATTGTGAAATATAACATATGTATAGAAAAGTGATAGATTCCAAAATACATTTTAACAAGTAGTTATAAAACAAACTTCAAGCTTTGGTATTAGTTACAGTTTCACAATTTCAGGTATTTCCTTCTAGCTGCTCTAATATACTGGAGACTAAAAAGAAATATCAATATAATGATTCAGCAATCATACTGATCTGTTAAATACTATTTTCTCTGCTACAACTCCTTCCTCTCATTTGATCTTTCTCTCAATCTTTAGGGATAT
Source organism: Tamandua tetradactyla (assembly GCF_023851605.1). Taxonomy (NCBI): domain Eukaryota; kingdom Metazoa; phylum Chordata; class Mammalia; order Pilosa; family Myrmecophagidae; genus Tamandua; species Tamandua tetradactyla. The sequence continues at coordinate 129,341,272 of NC_135329.1, read as the reverse complement.
TTGGGCAATGACCAGTCTAACTTCTTCATGTTGAGATGGGGTGTCAACATTATGTGGTAGAGGGATGAAACTGGTTGATGTTCTTGGAAAGATTAGTAACTCTGGGTTTCAGGGCTTATCTGGCATAGGAATAATCTGGAGGTTTTAGGTTTCTTAAAAGTAAATTGAGTGAAACTATTATAGAGTCTCAAATATAGCCCTAGGTGTTCTTTAGGGTTTTCAAGAATACTGTTGGTTGGGACATGGCATACTGTGGCAATTTGCAAATCTGGCTGAAGCTTGCATAAAAGTAACCTCCAGAATAGCCCTATGATTCCATGTGAAATCTCTAAGCTACTGAAACCTTATTTTGTTACACTTCTTTTCCCCCTTTTGGTCAATAAAGCATTGTCAATCTCATGATGCCAGGGCCAGGCTCATCCCTGGGAGTCATGTCCCATGTTGCCAGGGAGACTTATAACCTTGGAAGTCATGTCCCATGTAGGGGGGAGAGTAATGAGTTTATTTGCACAATTGAGCTTAGAGAGAGAGAGAGAGAGGCCACAAAAGAGGTTCTCTGGTGGACTCTTAAGCATAGTTATAGGTAGGCTTAGCTTTCCAGTTACAGAAATGAATTTCGTAAGAGCAAGCCTCAAGATTGAGGACTTGGCCTATTAACTTGAGAGTCATCAATGCTTGAGAGTATCAGGAATTTCCCAGGAGGGGAAGTTTAATAGTTCCATATTTTTTCTCCAGTCCTCAGGGGATTTTGTAAATACTTTTTTATTATCTGTTCAACATACTCTAGAATGGATCAGGGTATTACATTGTCTGGGCATTTTTTTTATGTTTAGAAATATTCCACAAATACATTAATGTTAGGTGACATGTTTCAGATAAATGATATTGAGGAATGGTTCCGGAATTTAAAGGTACTGCTCTACGGTCTTGTGGAGATTTGGGTGGTGATAAGAAGGTGACTTTTCCAGGAGTGACACATGGCAACTTTGGCCGGAGTCCCTGATCTGGGTTTGGGGAGGACTCTCTCCCACTACTCCTCCCATTTCTTCCCAACCCCTACTCCTCCAGTTGTTATCAACAAAGCATGTCCTTCCTGAGATCTGCCACAAAGCAGAGGGATGTACTGCATGATAATTTAACCAACCCTCTGTGGATGGAATATACAATTTTTCTAAATATATATATTTTTTGCTCTTATTGTATATTCAATACCTTAATGAAAGTCCTGATGTTTATATATATATATCTTTGCTTACTTGCCCAAAGGTTTCTGTAGGATAAATTTTTAGATGTGAGTTTGCTGGATCAAAATATATACCCTTGTTATGACTTTTATTATATTCTGGTAAATTACCCTCCAGAAAGTTTGCACCAATTTACAATTGCATTAGTAGTGTATGAAAAAGTGACCCCTGTTTTTAGGTGACCTTGGAGGCTTGTCATCCTTCCTCTCCCACCAGGGCTTCTGGGCTTGAACCCTGGCTCTGCCACACACCAGCCAGACACAGTCTTGAGTAAATGATATAATCTCACCAAGTATTCCCTCATCCATCCAATGGGCTTACAGGGCAGTTGGGGAAGTATATGAGATGTTGGATGTGAAATGCTTAGCGTGAAGCCTGGCACCTGTTACTGCTCTCACGCTGGCCCAGGCCCTGAGAATGGCTTTTCAGCTGCCCCACCTAGTCTAAGGCTGCAGTTATAGCCAGGCCCTGATATCAAGAGTGAATCTGGGCATGGAGCCTCTACCCTTGTTGGTGAAGAAGCAAGAACATTCAAAGGTGCCATCCTTTGATTACCTTCTTTGTGATTCTCATGACACCCACTTATGTTTCCAAAGCAATGTTTTTCGTATGCCTTTTTTGCTGTAGTCTTACTGATTTGAAAGGCACTACTCTGCGATATGTCTGGTTGCTCCCCTTCTAATTGTGCTTCTCCCATTGGTCAGGACTCTGTTTGCCCCGTAGATCTGTGCTGCTCAATCGAACTTTCTTCACGGTGGACTGTTCTATCTGGGCTGTCCAGCAGGCAGCCAATAGCTTTTGGGGGCTAATGAGCCTTGAAATGTATGTAGCTAGTGTGAATGAGGAATGGAATTTAATTTAAAAAAATTTTAATTAATTAAAATTTAAATAGCCACATACGGTTTGTGGCTACTGTACTGGACAATATAATCTAAACCTAAAGCTAGCTCAGAAATTTCTGATCACACTACATGTTGTGCCCAAACCTCATTGTTACACGTTTCTTTTGGGCACTCTGGAGACTTCTCAAATGCCCAAAATGGCTGAAGTTTTAAATAGCCAACCCTGCCCATTGAATGCCCAGTGTGGGCAGAGCATTAGGTAAGAGAAACAGAACACAGAGTGTCTTCCTCCCTGTGCCAGTATGAAAGTATTACATACTTTCAATCCTGAGCCAATATAATGAAGGCAGCTGTTTCTGTTAATCCTAATCCAAAACTGTAGGCTGGAAACTTTTAATTAGATCATCTCCACAGAGATGTGACACACCCAATTGCGGGTATGATCTTTGATTAGACGGAGATGTGACTCTACCCCTTCCAGGTGGGTCTTGATTAGTTTATTGGCATGCTTTAAAAGAAGAAACACTTTGGAGAGGCTCAGAAATGACAGAAACCTCAGAGCTGACAGAGAGAGCCTACAGAAATGGCAGAGCCAACAGAGAGAGACAGACAGCTGACACAGATGCTTAGAGCCGAGCAGACATCACCGTGAGATGTGAAGCAAGAACCTGGAGAGAGCCAAGGGAAGCCAAGAGATGAAAGCCAGCCCCGGAGAAGTAAAGTGAGGAACCCTCACAGGGACAGAGGCTGAAAGCAACAGAGCCCAGGAGCAAGGGACCAGCAGATGCCAGCCACGTGACTTCCCAGCTGACAGAGGTGTTCCTGACAAATGGACCTTCTTTGAGTTAAGGTATCTTTCCTTGGATGACTTAGTGTAGACATTTTTATAGTCTTAGAACTATAAACTTGTAACTTGTTAAATTTCCCTTTTTAAAAGATGTTCCAGTTTTGGTATATCACATTTTGCAGCTTGCAAACTAGCATACACCCTTTCTCAGGAATCCCGAGGCTGTGCAACCACAGAACTGGGTAGGGCAAAGTCAGGGTATGAACCTAATGCCTGCCTTTATCCTAAAATACCACCTTGTTTATTGCACTACTTCATGTCTTTGACAAGCTCTTTTAAGCACATTATTTTTATATCACCATCATAGATATTTGTAGTTAATATTTATATTTCTTCCATTATCAAGCTCACAATTTTCATAAGCCATGTATAGATAGTTATTACAAAGTCAATACATGAAATAATTTGACTTCTCTTCATTCTTCTGTCCCCCTTAATATACTTTTATCCTTTTGTCCAATCTTTAGCCCTTACCCACCTTTAGAAAAAAAATTTTTTTAAATGGTGGTTTGCCCTTACTGTTTAAGAACTATTTGTTTAAAAATTATGAAATTGATTCTTGTTTTTTAATGTAACAGCTTTATTGAGATTTAATTAGCATACCACATAATATGCCCATTTAAAGGGTTCAGTTCAATAGTTATTTGTATATTCACAGTTGGATAACCATCACAATGAATTTTAGAACATTTTCATCACCTCCAAAAGAACCTCCATATTCATTAGCAGTCACTTTATTACCCTCCAATGCACACCACCACCTTCTTTTCCCAATATACTCGCTCCCAACCTCCCAAGGCCCAATCCTAAGCAACTGCTAATTTACTTTCTGTTTCTATAGCTTTGCCTCTTCTGGAAATATCATATAAATGAATCATACAATATGAGGTCTTATGTGACTGACTTCTTTCACTTAGCCGAATGTTTTCAAAATTCATCCATGTTGTAACATGTATGATTCATTTTTGCTGCTGATTAATATTCCATTGTATGGATACATTTCCTTCAATTTATTCATTCATTAGTTGATGGACATTTGGGTTGTTTCTACTTTTGCCTATTATGACTAATACTGCCATGAACATTTGTATATGCATTTTTGTGTAGACATGTTTTCCTTCCTCCTAGGTATGTACCTAGGAATGCAATTTACTGGGTCATTTGTTTTTTAATATAAACAATGCTGGGAATGAATATCTTGGCATAAAGAGTAATCAAAAGATTTCCAGGTCAAAGAAAAAGCATGAATAAAGGCCCAGGGGCATGGATGTCTTGGGCCTTAACTCCTCTGAACATCCTGTTCAGTATTTGTAAAATGGATAGTGTCTGGCACATAAAGTTCTCAACAAATGAGAGTTGTTATTCTGCACACTCCAAACTATAAAGCAAAAATCCTCATGGATCTAGCCTCTTCACCCATCCATTCCATCAATCTCACTAGATTCCCCTGGATTTTCATTTTTAAGATTTTGTATTTTATTGCGGCTGTCCTGTGTATACCTTCAGTAACTGCTAGAGTGATACCAGCTGTGGGAACTGAAGCTGGGTTCAGCTCGAAGTTTGACACTCCCTTTCCATCTTTGCATCCTTCTTCTTGCCAAACTCCCCTTATTATTAACTTCTTTCCCTACACTCCCATCGTGTGGTTGGGAGGCAGGCCCTACTCTCACATCCCTCAGGTCTTCAGGAATCTAGTGATGTTGTCAGACCCAGGATGAAAAGTCACATCTTGTATAAACAAGCAGTTGCAAGATGGTGGTCCATGGGCCAAATCGAGCCTGCAGCCTGGAACTGTTTTTTCTGCACAGCACGCAGTAAAAAAAATAAAAGTTGAACCAATATATAAAAAATAAAGAGATTTCACCCAAAACTCTATTTCAGATTGCTTTTGGAAATAATCAAAATATCTGGCAATATGGGGCCTGCATTCTTGCACTGCAAAAATAGACTGGTTTTTCTACCAGCTCCTTCCACTTGCACGTTTCAGGGAGACAATGAAGGGGCATGAAGTGTCAGTTCACAGAGGCACTATAAAGACACAAATTTTTACAAATTCCTGTGCAGCTATGGCACCAGCCCTTCACCCCCATGCCCAGCCCCATTGTTGTTTATTTCTGCTTTTTAAAAAAATCTCTGGCATTTTTTTTGTGATTTCACACCAGTCCAGACAACATATTTTTCCTTTGTCTAGTATTCTGCTGTGCTGTGGAAAATTTCCTGTACCAGTTCACTAATGCAAGCTTATAATGATAGTGGCCTATAGTTTCCAACATCTACCCTCTCTCCTTTCAAAAAATACTACTATGAGCTCCTTATTTCACACTATGGGCTGCTTCACCTTCCTCTCAAGTATCTGCCATTAAAAACGACAGCGCAGTTCTTAAAAGCCCAGTAGAACTAAGCCTAATTTAATTTTTTTTTAAATTTTTTTATTAATCAAAAAAAAGAAAAGAAATTAACACAACATTTAGAAATCATTCCATTCTACAAATGCACTCAGTAATTCTTAGTATCATCACATAGATGTATGATCATCATTTCTTAGTACATTTGCATCGATTTAGGAAAAGAACTAGCAAAACAGCAGAAAAAGATATAGAATGTTAATATAGAGAAGAGAATTAAAATAATAATACTAATAATATATATATATATATAAAAAGGAAAAAGAAAAAAAACAAAAACAAAAGATACAAACACACAAACAAACAAACAAAAAACCATATTTCAGGTGCAGCTTCATTCAGTGTTCCAACCTAGTTACATTACACTTAGGTATTATTGTGCTGTCCATTTTTGAGTTTTTGTATCTAGTCCTGTTGCACAGTCTGTATCCCTTCAGCTCCAATTACCCATTATCTTACCCTGTTTCTAACTCCTGCTGGTCTCTGTTACCAATGACATATTCCAAGCTGATTCTCGAATGTCGGTTCACATCAGTGGGACCATACAGTATTTGTCCTTTAGTTTTGGGCTAGACTCACTCAGCATAATATTCTCTAGGTCCATCCATGTTATTACATGCTTCATAAGTTTAGTCTGTCTTAAAGCTGCATAATATTCCATCGTAGGTATACGCCACAGTTTGTTTAGCCACTCGTCTGTTGATGAACATTTTGGCTGTTTCCATCTCTTTGCAATTGTAGATAATGCTGCTATAAACACTGGTGTGCAAATGTCCGTCTGTGTCTTTGCCCTTAAGTCCTTTGAGTAGATACCTAGCAGTGGTATTGCTGGGTCGTAATCCATTCTGCCATTCTATGTCTTTTGATTGGGAAATTCAGTCCATTAACTTTTAGTATTATTACTGTTTGGATAATATTTTCCTTTACCATTTTGGCTTTTGTATTATATATATCATATCTGATTTTCCTTCTTTCTACACTTTACTCCATACCTCTCTCTTCTGTCTTTTCGTATCTGACTCTAGTGCTCCCTTTAGTATTTCTTGCAGAGCTGGTCTCCTGGTCACAAATTCTCTCAGTGACTTTTTGTCTATAAATGTTTTAATTTCTCCTTCATTTTTGAAGGACAATTTTGCTGGATATAGGAGTCTTGGTTGGCAGTTTTTCTCTTTTAGTAATTTAAATATATCATCCTACTGTCTTCTAGCTTCCATGGTTTCTGCTGAGAAATCTACACATAATCTTATTGGGTTTCCCTTGTATGTGACAGATTGTTTTTCTCTTGCTGCTTTCAAGATCCTCTCTTTCTCTTTGAGCTCTGACATTCTAACTAGTAAGTGTCTTGGGGAACGCCTATTTGGGTCTATTCTCTTTGGGGTGCGCTGCACTTCTTGGATCTGCAAATTTAGGTCTTTCATAAGAGTTGGGAAATTTTCAGTGATAATTTCTTCCATTAGTTTTTCTCCTCCTTTTCCCTTCTCTTCTCCTTCTGGGACACCCACAACACGTATATTTGTGCGCTTCATATTGTCATTCAGTTCCCTGATCCCCTGCTCAAGTTTTTCCATTCTTTTCCCTATAGTTTCTGTTTCTTTTTGGAATTCAGATGTTCCATCCTCCAGTTCACTAATTGTAGCTTCTGTCTCTTTAGATCTACCATTGTAGGTATCCATTGTTTTTTCCATTTTTTCTTCTTTGTCCTTCACTCCCATAAGTTCTGTGATTTGTTTTCTCAGATTTTCTATTTCTTCTTTTTGTTCAGCCCATGTCTTCTTCATGTCCTCCCTCAATTTATTGATTTGGTTTTTGAAGAGTTTTTCCATTTCTGTTCGTATATTCAGCATTAGTTGTCTCAGCTCCTGTATCTCATTTGAACTATTGGTTTGTTCCTTTGACTGGGCCATATCTTCAATTTTCCGAGCGTCATTCATTATTTTCTGCTGGTGTCTGGGCATTTGATCAGATTTCCCTGGGTGTGGGACCCAGCTGGTTGAAAGGTTTTTCTGTGAAATCTCTGGGCTCTGTTTTTCTTTTCCTGCCCAGTAGGTGGCGCTCGTGGCGCTCGTCTGTCTGCACGGCAGTCGGCCCGGGAAACCGCGCGTGGAGGCGGGGGTCACTGGCCGCCGTGGCTTGGGAGAGTGCCGGTCCTAATTGCCCAGCTGGCCCGAAACACCAAGCGTGACGGGAGGGCCCCGCTATCCAACGTTCCCAGTCAGACCGGGGAGCCACGTGCGTGGAGGGGACCCCAGTCGCCAGCCGCCCCGGCCGGGAAAACGTGCGCCCCTCGGGTATCTCACCACAGCAGATTCTCCCTGCCCGTTCAGCTGTTCCAGAATGGGGTACGCTGTCTTTTTGGTCTCTGTCGTGACTCCGGGAGCTGTTTCGTATTGTTTCTGTTTCTTTAGTTGCTTTTCTGGAGGAGGAACTAAGACCCGCGCGTCTTACTAAGCTGCCATCTTCTCCGGAAGTCCCCCTAATTTAATTTTTAATGAAAATTAAAAAAGAAAAGTAAAGCAGGGAAGCATTCTCAGGTGTCCAACAAACCTGAGAATGTTTCCCTGCTTTACTTTTTTAAAAATTTTAATTAATTAATTTTTTACTGTGAAAAATAACATATATACAAAAAAGCAATGAATTTCAAAGCACACCACAACAATTAGTTATAGAACAGATTTCAGAGTTTGGTATGGGCTCTACACTTTTAGGTTTTTCCTTCTAGCTGCTCCAAGACACTGGAGACTAAAAGAAGTAGCAATATAGCAATTCACCAGTCATACTCATTTGTTAAATCCTATCTTCTCTGTTATAATTTCACCTTCTCCTTTGATCTTTCTCCCACTCTTTAGGGGTTTTTGGGGTATACCCATTCTAACTTTTTCATGTTGGAAAGGGGTGTCCATAGTATGGGATAGGGGGTGGAACTAGTTGATGTTCTTGGAGAGGCTGGCCCTTCTGGGTTTTAGGATTTATCTGGCATAGGAACCCATCTGGAGGTTGTAGGTTTCTGAAAAGTAATCATAGAGCATGGAACCTTTGTAGCATCTCAGATGGAGCCTAGGTTTTCTTTAGGATTGGCAGAAATGGTTTTGGTTGGGGTTTGGCAAACCATGGCAATATCTAGCTGAAGTTTCCATAGGAGTAGCCTCTTGACTCTATTTGAACTCTCTCAGCCACTGACATCTTATTTTATTAAAAATTTTCCCCCTTTTGTTCTGGAAGGCATTTTCAATCCTACAGTGCTAGAGCCAGGCTTATCCCTGGAATTCATATCCCACATTGCCAGGGAGACTTTCACCCCTGGATGTCATGTCCCATGTAGGGGGGAAGGTAATGATTTTATTTGATTTTATTTTACTTGTAGAGTTGGGCTGGGAGAGAGAGAGAAAGAGAGAGAGAGGAAGAGAGAGAGAGAGAGAAAGAGAGAGGGAGAGAATGAGAGAGAGAGAGAGAGAGAGAGAGAGAGAGAGAGAGAGAGGCTTCACTTAGAATCACTTGACCCATGAAGTCTACTGTCAGATTACTTGTTTCTTCATCTGCCATAGCCAAGTTCATTGCGCAATTTTTTCCTGAACTTGATAATTTTGGTTAAACCCTTCCATTATCTTCAGGTTCTGTTTTGGTGACTTCTTATTTTGCCCATTTTAATCTTGCAACATAGACTTTGGATTTCTGAAGGGAGTACTTTTGTTCTTGCATGACCTCTTTCTGTTCTCATCTGCTCCATTCTGTTTCATCTGTACTCTGATTTGTTCAGTGTCTTCACTTCGATTTTATCTGTCTATACTCCCCCTTAAATGCCTCTGCAGCAATATCTATTTTATTATTGAGAGCCTTTGGCTGTACTCCTTTGGAAAGCTCTCCTTATATCATTAAAAAAAATGTCTCTTTACTTCTGAAATCTCTAAAGGGGAGCAGGACATCTGCTCTTCTTCAGTTATTTATCTAACTCACTGTGCTTTAAGAAATTTATTTCAGTCTCTACCATTGCATGAATAGAAATGATAAAATCTTTCATTTTACATTTTATGACCTCTAGCATTTTTTATTATAATACTTTCAATGCTACTGCATTTAAATACTGCATGGGCAGTGTGGTGGTTTGAGCTGTATACCGAAAAGCATGCTCTTCAAGCGGATCCATTTCTGCAGGTGTGGACCCACTGTCAGTTGGAGCTTTTGGTGAGGAGGATCATAACTTAAGATGTAACCCACCATATTCAGGGTGGGTCTTCTCCTCTTACCAGAGTCCTTTATAAGAGGATAAAAGACAGATAAAGGATACAGAAAAAAAAAAAGCCCCAGGGAAGTTAACAGAGACAGAAGCTAAAAGAGAAAAACACACAGAAGCTCAGAAAGAAAGCTGGAAATGGAGCAGCTAGAAGCTGATAGCATCAAAACCCAGGAGAGAAGGACCAGCAGATGCTGCCTTGTGCCTTCCCATGTGACAGAGGAGTCTGGGGTCACCAGCAGCCTTTCTTCGGAAAAGGTATGTCCTAGTAATACCTTGATTTGGATGTTTTCATGACCTTAGAACTGTAAACTTGTAAGCTAATAAATCCTTATTGTTGAAAGCCAGTCCATTTCTGGTCTATTACATTTCATCAGGTTTAGCAAACTAAAACAGGCAGTTAAATAAATATACTCTATTCAATTGAATGATTCTAAAACTTGAATAATTAATGGACTCTATTTAAAAGAAAAAATTCTTTTGGACTCCCATTATTGACCTAAATTATAATTAATTTGCTCTTTTAGCGTGGTCTGGTTGTTATGGGATCATCTGACGACTTCAGCAAGCCTATGATGACTCAATTCTATCATATTTTTCTCTTTTTAAACCACCCTGAAACTTGTTCAAAAGGTCCATTTATGTGTTGTCTTCCTCTTTTCTTTTCTCATAGGTCTGTGATAATTATAGTTACTGGCACTATTGGTCCAATGGGGTTGAAAACACCAGTGCAAGCATTAGCCTGAGATGCTGTGACACACCTGTTCATAAGGAGGTTATCCAGGTCACTCGAAGTATGCTCTTGTAATTATTTGGATTAATTTGGAAAGCTCTGGTAATTTGGAAACACTCAGATCTCTTTTACTATGTTTTACAGGCTGGAAACAAATGCTTCCATGCAGAGGTCTCCTTTTATTTATCCACTACACCATCTCCTTTTCCCAAGAGGCACTTGGCACCTTCCCCATCCCTATTCTTTTGTTGTACATGGGAGAGGGACCATCTTTTTAAATCTTTCATATTTATTTTGTGAGCACATATTGATTAATCAGATATTTTCTCCCAACCCAATTCACTTCCATGATCTTTCAAACTTCCACATTGTATGCCTTTTAAACAAAAATTGAAAAATCTGAAGTTGAATGACTCTTCCCCTAATAAGGTATTTGATGAGAGTCCCAAACCAGTTTTTTCACACATAGATTTCTCTCTTCAAATTCAGCTCTATTCCTTAAGTCAAAATTACATCCAGATCCTACCTTTTTTTGAGAACTCGAAGTCTAGTTCCAACTCTATTCTTGTGGGTAGCAAGGCAGTTCTGGATTCGGGATTAAAAGATCCCCAAAGAAATTCCTCCATTTAACAAGGTATAAAGCCTTGGGGAATCCCTTCTTCTCAGATGCTCATTTTTTTTTTAGCCTGTAAAATGGGGTCATATCTACTATGTTTCAGGAGACTTGTGAAGATTTCATGAAATAATATATATGACATTATCAATATTACATATATTTACTGTAGGCTCTGCTTGCTCTAATGTTGTTTGTCTTTTTCTCTTTCAGTCCTTTAACATTTCCTTGAAAGTTGTCTTCTTTTTCCTTTGGCCCCTTATTTTCCTTGGCTCAGGTTCTCTGTCTCTTCCTTCTTTGGAATCCTTCCATTCATTCATCCAATTATATTTGGATGAAAATGTTCATATCTTGATGGTTGTAGCAGACTTGTTGTGGGTGGTGAGTCTATTTTGGGGTCAGGAGACTTCCTGAGGATGTGGTTTTCCAAGAACCAAGGCAATCAGAGATAAAGCAGAATTGTTGATTTGGGATTGATCAGGAATTGAGTATATTTGGAAAGGAGAACATTTAGGAAAGGGAGGGTGAGAACAGGGAAGAGCATTTAGCAAGATGGTGTGAGGAATAGGGTACCTCAAGGTGTAACCCAGAAATCAGGATTTAAGGGATGATTTTGATTACTGAATCATTAGATTCCTTTTTGCTTTCTGGTATATTGGAATAGGTAAAGGTAAAATACCTGAAATCTCTAAATTGTAATCCAGCTGCTTTGATCTCTGACAATAATTTATAGCCCTTTTCTTCTGCCCCTGTGATTGTAAAATCATTGTGATTGACCTTCATTTGTACCCAGTTGTCCAGTTTTTCAACTTTAGAGTCTTATAATCACTAAAGACAGCCCTTAATGTTTATTAATGAAGGGTCTTGGGTCAGCATAGAGCTAACCCACCTCAAATTCAAAATTATCTTGATAACTGAGACTGGATCTAACCAAAATGGGCCTGCCTGGCATGCATAGTAGCTTAGACCTCAAACTACAAGTCACTTATACTTCATTCCAACATTTTTTTATATATGTTCTGTGACTAAGCATGTTATCAGTTTGTACATGCTCAATAATTAGATCACCTCTAATTACATCATCTTGGACCACTGTGTTCATTATCCTAAACCCTGTCCATCTTTTTCTTTAATAAAACTATCAGAATTACTGCAGTTCAGGGAGAAAGATTTTGGGTCACTAGGCCATCTGCTGTCCTACTACACATGTAGTCATAAACTCTTTCTCTCCTTGAAACCCTGATGTTTTAACAATGGGTTATTGAGTATATTGGGCAAAAGAATTCACTGCCTTTGTCCGGTAACAAAGGGAAGAAATGAACAGAGAACAAAATCCTAGGTTAAAGGGGTGGTGGGAAATAGGTAGAAGGACATACATATAAAATCAAGAATATCTAATATTCAGTTGGAAGCTGTCTGATTACTGTAACATAAATTCTCTATGAAACCTTTGGAAAAATCTACAACCCACCACAGTAGGCTTTTGGGGAAATCATGGAAAAGGATTGAACCCCAATCCCAGATGAGGGTGGTGGGGCACAGAGACAGCAAGCCATGAACTGATTCATCATCATCAGATGTGATCATGACAAGGTCTGGAAATCCAGAAACATCTTGGGAGGGCTTTGAACATCCTTTGGGGGTGAGATGGGGGTTTCAGCCAATCTTTACTATTCCAAAAGGGTGTGTTGACTCCTGCTGAAATCTAGACATCCAGTTAAAAATATAGCATGTACCAAATGTCAGTCACGCACTCCTTAGACTTGGGTTCCATCTAAAGAAAGCTTATAACATAGTAGGAGCCTGATAATGTTGCTGAAGAAAAATTGAGTGTTTCCTATCATTAATTTATCTCTTTTTGTTAATTTTTCTCTCTTACCCTTTTCTTTTCTCTGAGTTGCCTGAAAAATAACTATTTTATAGTGTTCCTTATCCTTTTCCTCAGCAGCAACTACTCTTTCCTAGTGTTTTCTTTTTGTATCTCTTGTTTATCTCTAGAAACTTAATGTTTACTTTATTCTCTCTTTGACCTGAAAACCACCTTCATTTTCTATCTCGCTCCAGAAGCTCCTCCTGTCACTGCTTTCTCAGATTTCCCAGCAGTCATTTCTCTGGGTTATTGGCTTAGCTGCTTTTTTCTTTTCTTTTTTCCCTGGCTCTTGTGTTTAGCATAGCAATGCCAGTCTTCTCTATGGTGAAAGATTTTTGAACAGTGTACTGGTTTGTAAGTTGCTGGAATGCAATATACCAGAAATGGAAAGACTTTTAAAAAGGGAAATCCTAAGTTACAAGTTTATAGTTCTAAGCCTATAAAGTTAGGCATCCAGGGAAAGATAATTCAAGGAAGTCTGATGAGTGTGGAACACCTCTGTCACTTCGGAAATCATGTGGCTAGAATCTGCTGGTCCTTTGCTCCTGGGCTCCTTTGCTTTCGGCCTCTGTTCCTGTGGGGGTTCCTCACTTTGCTTCTCTGGGGCTGGCTTTTATCTCTTGGCTCCCCTTGGCTTTCTCCAGGTTCTGGCTTGCTTAACATCTCATGGCGATGTCTGCTGGGCTCCGAGTATCTTCAGATATCCGTGTCTCTCTGTTCTCCAAGGGTTGGCAATTGTGTCAGCTCCACTTTGAAGTTTCTGTTGGCTCTCTGTCTATCAGCTCTGAGCTCTCTCCAAAACGTTTCTTCTTTTAAAGAAGTCCAGTAAACTAATCAAGATCCACCCAAATAGATGGGGTCACATCTCCATCTAATCAAAAGGCCAAACCCACAATTGGGTGCGCCACATCGCTGTGAAGATAATTTAATCAAAAGTTTCTACTCTGCAGTATTGAATCAGGATTAAAAGAAATGGCTGCCCCCACAAGATTGGATCAGGATTAAAACATGGCTTTTCGGGGGTACATAATACTTTCAAACCAGCACAGATGGTTTATATTCCTTCCTTACCACAAAGTATGAGCAAAATTTAATTTACAATGAGAGATAGAAAGAGTGAGAGCAAGGCTGGGGTGCCAGGGGAGAAATAGAGAGCATGAGAGAGAGAGAGAGAGAGACATTGGTGTTTTTTTTTTTTTTTTGGAGATAACATACTGAAGTATTTGCAGACAAAATTATATGATGTTTGAGACTTGCTCTAAAATAATCCAGAAGGAGATGGAGAAGAGGGAAAGGAAGTGGGCAGGGGACAGTTCTGGATGCTATAGAAAAACACGACTGGCCACATTGTTGAAGCTGGCTGATGGTTCAATATAATATTTACTCAATATTTGGAATATCCACGTGTTTGAAAATGTCCACAACTAAAAGCTTAAGTAACATCTGATTATTAAAGGATGTGCAGGTAGGGTTATTGATCTCGACACTAAACACTTTTCTTTCACTCTTTTGGCTGCTCGGGTGATCTCTACAGCCATATGTACAATATGTCCCATCCTCACAAGTCCCCCACTCCCCACCAAACCATTTCTAAACTTTCTCTTCCAGGGGATTTGATGGCAAGTCTATTTCTCACTGGTCTAAGAGATCCTGGGGAACTGGGGCAGTGTTTTACTCATCTTTGTGTCCCAATGCCACACACCTCCACCTGCCCCCCCCCCCCACACACACACATATTGTCTGGCATTTGCTGGGCTTGTGAACACATCACAGGGGCTCATAACTAAGTAGAGCCACAGCCCATCAGTGTAGCATTTTATTCCACAGGAGGGAGTGTGACCACACTTTTGGCCCTCTGTACATGTGGCCATATCGCCTCAAAGTTCTCTCATCGCCCATGGCCCTTTTTCTTTCAATACATTCTCTAAGAATTTAAATCCAATGTCCTTTCAAATTTGAAGTCTACTACACACTTCCTACTTCTTGTGATCTGGTGATTTAAATCACTGCACTTGGTGGGTCTAAATGAATGCTCCAGGTCCTCATGCATAATCTCTCTCTGAGCAGCCTCTCTTCTGGCTAATATACATCCTCCTCTCTAGTAGAGGGGCTGGTACTCTTCTCCTCTTCTCGCTTTAGGTGGCTGACCCTCATCTGCCCTCCAGAGAGGCAAATCCATTTCCCTTATCATCGTTCCCCAAGTTTCCTTTCTTCCTCCAGCCAGCACCAAATTTTAGGCTTCCCCCTGAATTTCTTATTTTAGGCTCAGCTTACACCATCTCTTAACAGTTCTCCTCCTATCACTGTAGTTCTGGTAGTTTCTAGGACAGACATCCTTGTACCACCTTGCTTTCACTACTCCTCTTTAAATGACTTATTACAAATCTCAGGGGCCATTTTGTCTTTTTTCCAGGATGAATCACCAGGAAGTTTCATTTGGGGGTCAGGTATTATTATGTCTATTTGATAAGGATCAGAAAGGTTGAGTGGTTTGCTTACTAACTGCAGAACTAGTAAGGGTCAGAGGTAGAATCCTGATCTCTAAATCTTAGAACAGTGTTCCAGCTAGCATCCACCATCTGACTTAATGCTGTGCTACTGTCTGCTGGGGAAGTGGTGGCTGAACTTGAACTCCTGTGCATTTGCCTTGCAGCACTTACCTTCCTGGGGTATTTCTGACCATAGTCCCAGAGCCCTGGGATCTAAGATAAGCCAAAGTAGGGTGGGTTAGTACTAACTGTCTTACTGATTGATCCTGGCATTGCCTGGTGGCTAGATATTATCTCAAACAATTCTGTCTCATTCCTGAAAAAGGCCAAACAATGCAAGGGAGGCAATGGGATGTAATCCTCCTGACTATCGGGTCTTAGCCAGGTGCCTTTGTATTTCCAGGAATCAGAGACAGGTTTGGCATTAAGTCATACTCCATGGGTTGGGCACCTGGAAAAAAGATGGACTAAAGTGCCGATCCCCTTCCTTGAGTGAAGGGACGTGCTGATGGTTGGCTAGCATTATCAATTAGAGGGGCAGAATGGTGAAATGTGAGTGATGGCTGACCTCGGGGGAGAAAGAATGTGGTAGTCCCTTACTGTCCCTTGAGGGTGTCTCTGGCTATATGGAGTGGGGTGTATGTGTGTGTGTGTGGTGGGGAAGGAGGGGAGCCATAGAAGGGTTAACCATGGCAACGTTTTCTCTCCCACCCTCATCTCCAATCAACACCAGCCTCTACACCCCGTTCACAATGCTCTGAGGCACCCCGACCCTGCCAGTTCTAGAGCATTAACTTTCTGGGCTGCCTTGAGCAAATGTCCTTCTGAAACCCCAAGTCTGCCTTCCATCCTTGATTGCTTTGCGGAAGAGAATATATTTGCAATAAATTTCATGTGTAATTTCTCCCCACCAAGCCTTCAAAACCAATTATGTATGTATGTGGGAAACAGGAAAAGACATTTCACCTCAAGTGAAAACATAAGCATCCTAAGACAAACACATTGACAAGAATCACTCCTTATGTTTGCACCAAATATTGGCTTTTGCAAAGCCCAGTGTACCCATCTCTAACCTTTGCTTTCAAGGAGAATGACTCAGAGTCAGCATCAGGAAGAGAGCTTATCCAGGGAGGTAGAATGGAATAGTCGGGTAGGCTGGATTCTCCATTTAGCCTGCAGAATTACATATATTAATATGAATGGGATCGTGACCTGGGTAAAAAAGGACAGGCATGCACTGGATTTATAATTATAGATGCTTTATTATCTAAAGTCAAAAAGGAGGATACAAAAGCTGTTTTATTTATCAAGCAAGTGCTCTAAGACCTATTGAAAATTTTGGTCCTTTCTGCTAAGCTGTCAGATGTTCCAGGCAGTGGGCCGGATGACTGGGTTTCATGTCCTAGCTTAACATTTTCGGGGCTGCTGAATAATGTAGATCCTTTTTAGTGGAGTGACCTTCTCCAGGGCAGGTCTAGGTTTTTGATGTGCCATGTGCACTGTGGCTGGAAATTTATGGCTGAGCTAGAAGTGAGAGGGAAAGAAAATATAAGCATATTGGATTTTTGCAGTCATAAAATATTAATGTCGTAGAAGCAATGCAGGTGGTCAGGGAATTGTACAATTTGTTTACTTTGATAATATGACCCCTAGCCTGAACCCCTAGCCTGGACCTTGTATGTATTAACCTGGATTTTCCCTCACTAATTTTTTTCTCTAATATTTAAAATTATGAAATATTTGATATAGGTAAAAGAATATATAATGTTTTGAGGCAACATATTTAAAAAGTAGAAATGGTCACCTATGTTTGCATTAATCTTCTGCTATATTAGCAGTTATTCTGGCACTGGAATGCATACGTGTACTGCTATTTTCTACAAAGACTATTTTAACAGGCTTAAATAGGTTGAAATTAACCCATAATGAAACGTCTTAACAATAAGTAATTTCATAAGGAACTGATTAAGGGACTTTATGGAATTTTCATCAAGGACAGCTTTAGATAAAAAAGAATATTCAGTGCCACTGAGCACTTCAGAGGCAGTTTTCTCAGGAGGAGAGTTTGGACCCAGTGGCCTTTTGGGTTCACTCTTGCACTTGGTTTCCATGCTCATCAATGCAGTATTGAGCTATCCAAGGACACCTTTGCATCTGGCAAGGAAGAGATGCCTCAGCTCACTAGGAATTTAACTTATCATTATTGAACTTCGACACCCTTGTCCTTTTTTTTTCACAGAAGTTTTTAAAAATATATATATTTATTGAGATATCCATGTTATACAATGACTCACAATATCATCACATAGCTGTGTATACTTCACCACGATCACTTTTAGAACACTTGCATCATTCCAGAAAAAGAAATAAAGAGAAAAAAAAAATAACTCACACATCCTATACCCCTTGCCACTCCATCTCTTTGACCCACAGTATTTCAATCTACCCGGTTTTTACCCTTTATCTCCCCCTATTTATTTGTTTATTTTTTACCCTTTTTTGAAAACTCATCTGTCCATAACCTGGATAAAAGGAGCACCAGCCATTATGTTTTCACAATCACATGTCCCATTGTTAAAGCTATATAGTTATACAGTCTTCTTCAAGAACCAAGGCTACTGGAATACAGCTCAATAGTTTCAGGTACCTCCCTCCAGCCACTGTATACACCATAAACTAAAAAGGATAGCCATATACTGCATAAGAATAACTTCCAGGATAACCTCCCAACTCTGAAATCTCTCAGCCACTGAGACATTATTTAGATACCCTTGTCTTGATCCTCAAACTAAACGAAAGGGGAGACACCAAGCATTACATTGTTCCTGGTTTGTTTGGCTCTTCTAAGCCAGGGAAAACAGAGAGGCCCTATATCCTTTCTCAATGTCCTTGCCTGCACTCTAGGCACAGTACTCCTTTTCATGTGAAATTTGACACTCAAAAGTCGTTTCTTCTTGGTCTTAAAAACTAAACAAACCGGAAGGATATATACACTAAGGTGCTATCAATGGTTATCTTTGTGGAAAGAATTATGGGCAATTCTTAGTCTTTTTTCTTAACCTATGAGTATTTTTCTTCTTTTTTTTTTTCTTTTACAATGAGCAGGGAAGTACTATAATAATTAAGTCTAATAATAATTGTATAATAAATACATACTCTAATAAATAAGTGCTTTCTGGCATTCTAGCAGAATGGAAGAAGTGTAATTGAGGTTTGGTTGGAAATGTTGTTTTAGAGTCTAAACAAAGAGCTAGTGTCTTTCTTTTTGTTTTTTTATCAGGTGAACTATCATTAAGTGACATGACAAACATTTTGTAGTATGGTAAGGAGAAAGGTCTTGTGGGTTCCCCCCTCCCTCTTTTAACACTAGAACCAGAAGGAGAGTTAACTGCTTGAGTACTTTGCTTCCAGACTGTTTTTAATCTCAACCAAGACAGATGGATTATTTCAGGTTAGTTTTAAATCATGTTCAAGAGACTGCAAGTGGGAAGAATAATTCGGCAAGTTGTTTAAGGTCAAATGTAAGGTAAAGAGGGGTGAGAAAGAAAACAAACAAGTAACTTGGATATCACAAAAATCCGGGCAACTGGCCAAGGAGAGGTGAGGCAAGATGACAAGTTGAGACTGGAAGGGAGAAAGTCACTTGTTGACTGTTGTTACTAAAGCATAAGAGAGGTGATGGGTGGAGGTGGGAAAGAAAAGGCAAGTGTGGTAGAACACACTTACTACTTAATTAAGCACTAATTCTTTATTGTTAATCCCCAGGTTGATCTCCACAACTTTTCAGGATTACATTTAACTAAAACTTTTATTTATTTATTTATTTTTGCATAGGTAGGCACCAGGCCTGGTGGGAGAGAACTCTGCCTGATGAGCTACTGTGCCCCCCCCCCCCTTATCTAAAGCTTTTAATCAAGGCGTTAAAAGTGGCATTCAACTGTTTCTCAGAAGAGGAATATCATAGGTTAGCATGCCTGGGGGGATGCAGTGAGCTCCTGGGGCCTCTGGGCCATCTGTGAACACCTGGGAAAGTCTGGAGAAAAAAGGCGAAAATCAACAGGTTTGAGAAGTAAAAATAACCCTGGTGATGATAATAGTTGCAGAGACACCGCCCATAATTATTAAGCTACAAGTGTACAGATTTTTGGGGGGTCAGTGGCAGGTTTATATAGAACCCTTGAAAATAAGATGTTCTCTTTCTTGTTCTCAAATCTTCTACCATCCTCAGTCCCGAACAATAGTCTCCCATTAGAACTGATGACATTGTAAATAAGATGGCCAACCCTTAAAACCCCGAGTCTTTGCTATAGGTTTTATGTCAGTGACAATTGGAAGATTTTATTTTTCCAGTCTCAACTAGAAATAAGTAGGAATAGCTTTCCAGAGTACAATTTACAACCAGCTGTGCTTTTGTCTGGCATCTAACTTTGCGGGAGCTCTGCATTTTTCATCATTAGTCTCTGTAAAAGGATAGGGTTTGTGGAATGAAAAGCATTTTTTTGTCTGATTCATTAGGGTAAGAGAATCTGAGTTAAGATAAGAGTGCAAGTTAAAAGGTGGATGGGTAACCCCACAAGAGAAAGAATTCAAGGCCAGATTATGTATAAGGTTCTGCCTGTTGGAGCTTCAACCCAGAGACAACATATTGAACTTGAAAAGCAGATCAGGAGAAGCTCCCACATTAGAATTTGCCTTCACCTTGGGAAGCCATGACCTCAAGAACCTCTATTTTTAATTTCAGAGAAAAAGCAAAAGAAGTGTGATAAAGGTTTTTAAGACTGGGAAGAAATTCTAGATGCAAGAAAAATCAGCAGCAGGTTTTGTTTTAAAGCCTTGGAGTTGGTAGTGTAGGCAGACTGGCAGCTCTTCCATTCATCTTTCCAGGGTGTTAACTTCCAACTCAAATGTTGACACTTAAATTCCACACCCTGTTGATCAAAGTGCTTAAAACAAAACATTCAGCCAGAGTCAATGAAATTCAAGGATCTTCCTACGGTGATGTTCATCTATAGAACAGGAGAAACCTTTCTAAATTTGCAGATGCCTTTGATAGCTCTCTCCCCCTGGATCCCATTTCATACTCAACTCCCAGACATTGGTGGCAAACTTCAGGCAACTTGAAAAGTGGCCCCAATGTTAACTAGGCTTAAACCCTCTCTCCCCCTCCACACCATAACCCAACCTGCTACTAATGTTTTTTATTTTTTTTTTACCATGTGATCATTCCATTCTTGTTATATAATCAAACTCACAATATTATCTCATAGTAGTATACTCATCATCGTGATAATTTCTTAGAACATTTGCATCTCAATTCAGAAAAAGAAATAAAAAGAAAACAGAAAAAAATTCATACATACCATACCCCTTACCCCCTCCCTTTCATGGATCAATTTGTACTAATGTTTTAACTGGATATTTTCATCTTCTAAGAACCTTCATGACTATTGCCAAATTTAACTTCCATGGCTGTCCACAGAATTAACACACACGGCAATATATTCTCTCTCACTCCCTGTCTTTAAATAATTAAGTAAATGAACAACCATTAATCTCAGAGGAGTTAAGTGACTTTTAAATGGTCAAACACTCCTAAGTAGACCAGGTCCCCCAGATTTTTAGCCTACAGAGCTTTTGGGGTTATGTAATCCCTTTTCAGCAGCAACATCCCATTGTGTAATCTACAACTGGGCAGCCTGAATTCTCTCACCTTTTGAGCTGGAAGCGGTGAGGCAGAGGTAGGGAGGGAGGGAGAAATGGTGGGGGAGAGGTCAGTGGGAGAGGAAATTTTAGGCTGCTTCCTACTCAGGTTTGTTCAGTTTCAACCCTGTGGGTCTTGTTTATCAATCTCCCATATCCTAAAGCCTGGGCTGGTGTGGTAGATTGAATTATGTACCCCAACCAAGGACATATTCTTACTTTGTATCTGCATTCCTGTGGGTGTGAACCAATTTATAAATAAGGCCCCTTTGAAGATGCACGACCAGTCAAAGTGTGGACTTCTTTATGAAGAGGATCATCTAACACCCTCTTTAGGCACGGCCAGTCTGAATCTGGGTGGCCTTAATCCATTTTATTGGAGGCCTTATAAAGAGAACGCCACAGGAAGAAGCCAGAATTCAGTAGAAACTGGAAGAGCAGACACAAATGGACGTTGTCATGGGATGGGAGGTAGAGATAGAAGCCAAGGAACCCAAGAATTGTGGCAAATAGTGCCTGAATGCTGCAGACTTTGGGGAGTAGGGATGGCCTTGATTTTGGACTTCCAGCCTCTGAAATTGTGAGACAATAAAGTCCTGTTGGTTAAACCAACTAGTGTGTGGTATTTGTCTCAGCAGCCCTTGCAAATTAAGACAGCTGGCTTTAAAGTAGGGTATCCAGAGATACATAGTGTAATGGATAGACATTTCCTGCCATGATTCAATTCTATGGCTAGGGGTTCCACTATCAACAAAGGCATGGATGAGTGCTAATAAATGCAGAGCATATGCTCCTCGATTCTGCTACTGTATTTCTTCTGACCAACTATATATTGTTAGTGATAAAGTATATTGTGGGGAGAATCATAATGCAGAACTGATGAAAATGTATCAGCAAATGCCACTATCTCTATATCTTTTATGTATCTTTTTGTTTTGTTATGTTTTGGCATGCGGCTGTATAGTTTACACAATGGAAATGACCCTGGGTCTCCCGCATGGCAGGTGAGAATGCTGCCTGCTGAGCCACCATGGCCCATCTTACAGCATTTAATTAAAAAAAATTAAGCTCTAATTTACATACAGCAAAATTCACCCTCTTTAGACTGCACTTCTGTGAGTTTTGACAAATGCATATGGTCTTGTAACTGTCAACACACTCAAGATATAGAACCATCCCCCCCCAAAATATTCCTTCCTGCTACTTTGTGGACAACCCTTCCTCCCTACTACAGCCTCTGCAACCGCTGATCTCAGCACATCTATTTTTAAAAAATAATCTGTCACCTGTCATCCCAGATAAACCTTTATTATTAAATCCTAGCACATATCAGGTTAAAGTACAGATTTGGGGGATTTTTTGCATCCATAGAGAAATATGCGAATCCCAACAACTGACTTATGTTCACCTTGGAACTTATTTTTGCTGGCCCCTTCTTCTTTGCGTGGGATTCCAAGTGGTGTCCTGTGGGGAACAGCAGTTGCTCACACTTCCTGAGGATAGCTGTGCCTGGCTCTGTGCTAAGTACTTTGTATATATTATATAACCATATATATATATAAATTACAATTTTATTCTCCTAACATCTCTCTGAAGTAGATACTGTCATAATTCTCATTTTATAGGTGAGGAAACAGAGGCACAGGTAAGAGAAGAAACCCCCCCAAGGACACACAGCGAGTGAGTGGCAGAGCTGGGAGGGAGCCCAGCAGTGTGAGTCTGAAGTCTGCTCTCCAAACTGGGCTCTGCGCAGTTTTAGCCACAAGCCTACTGTCATTTGAAGTGTGCTTCAAAATTCAAATTGTTGAGCTGGGCTTTAAAGGTTGTTTCTTTCTTTGTTGTTCTGTTTTTAAAAATAGGTATTGTTACTATTTAAAAAATTGTAACGGTGCACCATCTCAATGGTCTCTTACAGTTTCCAGGTGCAATTTATTATTATTATTACTATTGTTGCTGCTATTTTGGGGAGAGATTGTTCTTTTTATCTTTGAAACTAACGAGAACTATCTCTAATGGAAAGGGAAAGCATCCCTCCACGTCCTAGACATATCCACATAAGTACGTAAAAAGACAATACAGACCCTGGCATGGTACCTAATATGCAACATGCCCTTTATCAGCCACTCTTTTTAAACATTTTATTTTGAGTTAATATATACCCTAGGGGAAAATTTCTATTCTATCCAGGTCTACTTGGAACTGTGGGCAGTCCTGAGGAAGGGGGCTTAGTGGGTAGGTGCAGGAAAATGTGAGATGGAGGTGCGGGTAACTTGTGTTGCCCTGGCATCCAATAATGCCCTTTTTTTGAAGCTAGGAAGGCACAGAGTACTTAGGACTTCTCCCAGATTTACTTGGGTGGGAGAACCTAGTCCTCTACATTAGAAGCCTCTGAAGCTGGAGGTTTTAAGAGGCTTCTCTGCCTTTAACAAGGTGGCCTCTGGGTTTTTCCTTTCACTGCCGTCCAACCAATGATACCACCTAAGAGACAGCAGACAGGCTGCTCTGGATCTGAACTCCAGGTGTGTGAACTTGTTACACCGCACAGCAGCCCATGCGGTCCGTGCGATGCCTCCTCTCTATCCTAGAAAGGAGTGCTCCCATGCACAGGATGAAGAACTGGCTCCAGATCAGACAGATGTAAGTGGTGGAGCTGCTGCCAGATGTGGGCCCCAGAAGACCCAGCCTGTAGCTGCTGCCCTGATGTTTTTCTAGGGCTGACCTGATGGTCCTCAGGCCCCTGGTCTAGGCAGGTGCAGTGAGTCTTGCTTCTACATCCCTTCAGTAAATGTGGGAGCTGGTTCCCAGAGAGTATATCTGCCTCCTAGAAGTGGAATAAGGTCCCTTACTCAGCTCACCTACAAAATTTAAAAAGAAACCACTGAATTCAAAACCAAAGTACTGACTATTGGTGAGAGTTTTCTGAGTTACTTGTGCTACATAGAGAAATTCAAGATATAAAAATAGCGATGGTCAACCACCTTTATAACATACACAAAATCCAGTTTCTCTTAGCCCTAAACCATGCACTTCTCCACCACTTACCCTCCCCTCAAGTCAAATATCTCCTTTAAGGAGTGCTGTGGTGGTGGGGAAGGTCCAAAATGGCTGAATTTCCAATGCACAGGCTGCCTGCTATCAAAACATGCCAATAGTCTTCAAAGTATTTGGGGTGGGCAAAGCCAGGTCCTGAAATTCTGCTTCATGCGTCTCACTTTATTTCCTATCTTATATTTGAAATGATTTATTCAATGGATGCTTTAAGAATTTGGGAGGAACAGTTTCTCTAGCCAAAAACGCTTTGTGTTCCTCTGACTGAGAAACAGATTCTTTCGCAGGTACATCGAACCTCTGGGTTGGAAAAAAAATCTCAGTGTTGGCTGCTCATTGGCCCTTGCAGCCTGAGGTGCTGGGGAAGCACTGACTTGGAGCATTCCGTGCGTCCGTCCGGGCGCGTCTGCCTCACCCGCAGCTCACCTTCTCCAGCGCGTCATTCGGAGCATCCAGCGTCTGCATCTTGGCAATACTCGCAATGGCGCTGCGAAGATGAAAAGAGATTCCCGTAGGACTTTAAAATGTACCCGTCGGAAGGCTAAACGGTTTTTACGGCGGGCTGCTGCTGGGCTTATAGGATTTTGCTCTGCTTGGCACGTAACATCGGGAAGACAACAAATCCTGCCTCCGAGTGTGCAGGTGCTACCATCAGCTTTGTAGGCCAAGCTGTTATTATTTTAAAACGTCTCATCAAAGAATAGCTTGCATGCAGAGAAGTACAGGTATGGTAAGAACAAAGCTTGGTGAATAGTCACAAACCGAACCCACTAGTGAAAGCAAGGCACAGGTTAGGAGCACAGTCGGCGTCCCTGAGTCCCTCTGCATTCCCACCACCCCTGAGGATACCCTCCCTCCACCTTAGCTTATGATTAACGAACATATTCATTAGTTTTGACTGTTTTTGTACTTCATATAATGAGTCACACCATGGACTTTTTGGCATCTGGTTTCTTTCTCTCAGGCCCAGTTATTCTGTAGGAGAGTTTTGGAGTTGAGGCTGCAGTACAATTTCTTGGAAGAAAAAGTATTCCTTTTTTTCTTGATGGTTTATAGAAGTTACTAGGAAATGGATGTAGATTGATGATGCTTAGAAATGTATTTTCTATGAAATATTGTAAAAAAGTGTTCCCCAAGAAAGTGTAATGAGAGGTGTCTGCTCATGAAATGAGGTACTCTTATCCCATGCCAGCACCCTGTGGAAGATAGAAGGGGCAGTGATGAATTTACACTGCCTGGGCTTCTTCCAAAGCCCTCAGAGGGGTCTTAGTCATTTCATATTTGTAATTTTGTATTATTTTTCTTTAAAATGGACCCCAAATTGCATAAGCATCAGGCCCCACCTCAGTTGTACTTGCCCTTGGTAAGAAGAGAAGGAGAAGAGCTATTTTTTGCTGTTTAACTCTGTAGTAGTCCACTGCCCATTTTTTAAATGATTATTAGAAAACAGTGGAGGAATTTAAAAGGGTTCCACTCACCACTTTCATACCTTCTAGTCATCTCCTCTTCCCACATTGTTCAGCTGATATTAGAAGTAATAGTAAGCCCTCGTTTTTATGAGGCTCAGAGTAATGAAAGACTTGTCCTCCAGCTGCAACCTAGAAATCATGTCTAAGCCATGACTCTTTTAATTCCTGAGCCCCTGGCCCAGGCATAGTAATTGGTGTCACAATAAACGGGGCTCACGTTTGAATCAGGTTTTGAAAATAGAGTAGATTTAAGAAATTAACCAGCTTCCAAATTAACAGCAGTCTGGCATCCTTTACCGAGTGTATTCTCTATTCTAGAAACTATGCCAGGTGCTGCTCACACATGGGTGATATGCAACCCCCTGACTGCCCCCACTCTTGAGGATTACAGATTAGCTTTCATTGAGTGATGTGTATTTTCTGATGTCAGAAGAAATAAATGGTTTACTGCTAAAGGGGTAAATTAGTATATCATTTTAACGTGAAGGGGGAAAGGCTTCAAGAACTTTTCTTCCCAAATTAAAAAAAAATTATATGAACGAGCACAAGAAATTGCACAGCAATGGGCTATTTCGCTCAGCGTTCTCTTTCTGAGACTGAAGCCGCTACCTCTTTGAACTCTTCCTTGGGTATCCTCTAATCCATTTGTGTTGAATCACTCATCGACTACTGTCTGGAAACCGTTGTGAAATTTGTAAGTCTCTGAAACGGCCCTCATTATGTTACTAAGAGAAGCCAGTTTCGTAGGGTTCTTTCTCTTTGAAAGCACTCATTTCCCTTAAGCAGGGCTGCGAGCGGCGGGAACTGGTGCATGCATCCAGGTCTCGGCTCAGCTCAGGCTGCCGCGCGGCGCGGGCAAGGTTAGGCGAAGGCGGGCGCCCCCAGCCTCAGCCTCAGCGTGCACACGCCGCCCAGCTCTGCCAGATATAGGCCATTAGTTTCGAAATAATTGAGTGGTGAATTTAAGACAAACCAAAAAGAGGCATTTATTTTTAATTCAGGAGATTTGCCTCAGCAGAAAGCACATTATGAAAACAGGGCAAACCCAGGGATGATATTTTAAAGGCCGATCTGAAAACAGGATGAAGGGACGTGCGCCAGGTTTGGATATATTTAGAACCGTGTATTCTAAAGTGAGGCCGCTGGGCTGGCGGCAGAGGAACAGGAGAGGTGCGGGCGGTAAAGGGAACCCAGGTGGTTATAGCCATCTTTCACCCGAGTGAGTGGCTCTTCGCCACCATCAGGTCCATTATCCCCACCCCGCCCCACCGTCTCCAGCCCTGGTTAGCAAATATTTGGGGGACATGGTTTGTCCTACATAAAGGCCTTCAAAATCTGGAAGCAGATTCACTCAGAATTCCTTAAGGTGATGAAGAAGAAATTAAGCAGCTTCCTACCTTGTTTTTTCTAGTCCTGTTTTTTTGGTATGTTTCTCCATGACTCCAAGTTCTTGTTTTTTTGAAATTCGCATTCCTCCAGCTTTTACTGCAAGCAAACAAGTGTCAGCAGAGGAGAGCCATGTTAAAACATCAAAGAAGTCTTGCTTTTCTATTCAAGGTTTGAATTTAGATTTGAAAGAATTTTAGAGCTTTTTTTAAAAGGTTGCTTGTGAACTTGAATCTAAAACAGCACATAAAACAGATTTTAAAAAAAAGCAAAAAATATATTTTTAGGGGCGATGGGGCAAACAAGGGTAGGCAGAAACAAGGGTAGACTGCTTGTTTATGCTTTCCAGTTTACCTGGATGGGGATACTGAACCTAAAAAAGGGGGCGATTACATCTTAGATAGGTGGAGAATAACAGACTCCCTTAGGCATTTTACTGAGAAACGTTTTTTTCATGCTATCAAACCAATTACATTGTACATGATAGCAACAGACAATTACAATGTGACCCTCCTGTTTTCCCACGACATTAAATATATGCATCGTTTGCATTTTTTTTTTTTCAACCAAAGCTTTCAAAAGTCAGATTCTAAGAAATGAGCTTTCTAAGAAAGTCAGGGTATGCAGTGATAACAGGCATTTATTTCAGCAGAGATACTTTGGATCCCACTGCATATCCACCTTCCATTCCAGACCTCAAACCCCTAATGTTGGCCAGCTCACATGTTCTAATGTGTGATTAAACTGCATTAATAATCCTGCCATTCAAGAGATCAATTAGTGTTAATTAGGCCTCAGATGACCTACAGCAATTCAAGTGTTTAACTATGTCAGATGAAATCAACTTTTGAAAAGAAACAACCCATTTCAGATTGCGAGTCAAAGCAAATACTTTTTGCCTGTTCCCAGGAAATTTGCACATCTAAAATCTGACAAGCTCAAATGAAAAAAAAGATAAATGGGAACTGATTTGTTTGAACCTGTTAATTCTTTTTGTGGCTATGTCAGATTGGCAATTTTCTAAAACTAACTCTGATAAAATGAAAAATAAGGAAAACCTATGCTGTTTCTCAATGCTCTTGTCACTGTTTTTCAAAAAGTATTATTTATTTTATTTTTGGTTATGCAATACATGCATAGCACACACAATTAAATGGCACAAAGAGACCTACAGTCTTCCTCCTACCTTCACTTCCTAGTCTCCCAGTTCATTTTCCTGCATATTGCCAATGTTACAGATTCCCTATGTCTTCACCCACAGGTAGTCTATACATATACCATATATTATTTTTTTACAATAGTAGCATAAGACATACATTGTTCTGTACTGTTTGCTTATTTTTTTTCACTTGACCATATATTTTGAAGAGAGTTCCATATCTATACATACATATATATATAAATGTATTTTTAACATCTGCTTTAAAATTTCATTGTATGGGGCGGGCCGCGGTGGCTCAGCGGGCAAAGTGCTTGCCTGCTATGCCGGAGGACCTCGGTTCGATTCCCGGCCCCAGCCCATGTAACAAAAACGGAGAAACAGAATACAATAAAAACCAGAAAATGTTTAAAGATGTTTCCCTTTCTTCCTTCTATCCTTCCTTCCTTCTCTCTGTCTTTCCTTTAAAAAAAAAAAAAAAAAAATTTCATTGTATGAACATTTGTATTTGTTATGTTGGCCATCGCAGATGTTTCTAATCCATTGCTATCACAAACAATGCTGCAACGAATATCCTTTTATATACATAATTTTGCTCACGTGCATGTATATTAGTGGGAGAAATTCCTAGAAGTGGTCTTGTTTGTTCTTAAGAGCGTGTGCATTAGAAATTTTGCTAAATTTTGCCAAACTGCTAGTCCATAGACCTTGCTCCCAGTTACAATCCCACCAGTGACTGTGACAGCGATTGTTTCCCCACCTCTGGAAACAATAAGCTTTTGGGTTTGCCAACCAATAAGTAAAAACAGTGGTCTCTGGGCAGGCCACGGTGGCTCAGTGGCAGAGTTCTTGCCTGCCATGCTATAGACCCAGGTTCGATTCCCGGTACCTGCCCATGCAAAAAACAAACAAACAAACAAAAACAATGGTCTCTGGTTTTAAATTGCATTTCTCTTGTTTTGTGAATGGTTGAGCCTATTTATGCATGTTTTAGAAGTGATTTACTTTTTCTTTTCTATAAACAGTTCAAATCCTTTGTCCATTTTTTTCCTATTAGGTAGCTAGTCTTTTTCTTATCCTTTTCTCTTGATTCAGAGGTGCTCTTTGTGATATGTGTTGTAAATATAAAATATTTTACTAATTAGTGCTTTTTGACTTTGTGGATGCAAAAAATTGCAGTTTTTATGTAAACTTATCAATCTTCTATGACTTCTGGGTTTTGTATCACTAAGGAATTCAACACTCTGATCTTTTATAAACTTCTGTTACTATTTCATTGGCCTAAAAAATTACAGATACATGTTGAATTTCATCAAATGCCTTTTTACCCTTCATGGATATGATCAGATGATTTTCCTTGGACTTATTACTGTTGTTGATTATAGTAACAGATGTCTTATTGTTGAACCATCTTACGTTCATGGAACAAATCTCACTTGGTCATTTTAAATTATCAAATTTTTCTTCTACTGATTATAAAAGATTCTGGATGGAATTTTATAATGTTAAATTTAGTCTAGGAAAAAAATGTTATCCCCATACATTACCTATTTTATTTAAAAAAATTAAAAAAATATTTCTATTGAGATATCTTCATGTACCATACAGTCCATCCCAAGTACACAATCAATGGTTCACAATATCATCACATAGTTGTGCATTCATCACCTTGACATGACCTACTTTATATATATATATATATATATATATATATATATATATATATATATTTTTTTTTTTTTTTTCTTTTGCATGGGCAGGCACCAGGAAACAAACCCGGGTCTACGGCATGGCAGGCGAGAACTCTGCCTGCTGAGCCACCATCACACCGCCCGACAAGATCTACTTTAAATTCTTCATATATGTATATGCATATATATATATACATAAACATACAAGATAAAAAAACATATATATAAGAAAAAATGAGAAACATAAGAAAAAAAGGCATACTAAGGGATTAGTGACACTAATTAGTAGAAATGAAATTATGTGGAAACATCTTTGAACAGCCATGGAATACAGAGGTGAAATAAACCAAAGAATGGGCTTTTTCTGGAAGAATGTTTGAGGAGATACATGTGCCTCCGTGTGAGGAGTGATGCTTATCAACAGCATTGCCATCTATTCTATAAAGAGGAATCAAATGGGACATCTGGGGCTTGAACCTCCAGTACCCTTACCCAAAGTATTTCTCCATTCTTATGACCTTTTATTTATTTATTTTTCCGTGGTCAGGCACCGGAAATTGAATCTGGGTCTCTGGCACGGCAGGCAAGAATTCTGCCTGCTGAGCCACTGTTGTACTGAACAAAGACTCCTGATTTTTAACAATTGTAATGAACAACATCTAGAACTCATTTTTCTTTTCTTTTTTGGCATGGGCAGGCACTGGGAATCGAACCTAGGTCTCCGGCAGGGCAGGTGAGAATTCTGCCACTAAGCCACCGTCGCACCGCCCTCTTATGCTTTTACAATATCTTGTGCTGTAATTCTTTTCTTATCAGTGTTCCATTTGTTTTCCCTGATGCTGTTGTTTCTAAACATTTTCTTCCACCTGGACTGATTATCGTCTCCAACTATAGAAGCAAAATTGTTATAGTGAAAATAAGCAATAATTAAAGATGACCTTTAGAATGCTGAATTCTGTGCCCTCCATCTGGAAGAGGAGGGTGGCCAGATGAAGAAAGGAGCCAGGTCACATGAGGGTATCTGGAAAGATCACTCCCAAAGAAACAAAGTCTCAAAAGGACTGAGGTCGGCCCTCTCCTGAGATGGGAGGGTTTGTCTTCTGGGAGAAGGAGCAGCTTCCTGGCGAGGGTCAGACCCACCTAAGCGCTGCAAGATACTTATAGCCCCCTGCGGCTCAGTTCCTCATCCTCAGAAGGGGATAAGAATGATTGCTCAGGGCTGCTGTAGAGATTAGAGGTGATTTAAGCATCTGGCACATGGTAGGTACTTAATCATTAGTATCTATTTTTATTTATTTATTTCATCATGTGCAGAGGGGAAAATGAAGACCAATGGATGGAAGTTCCAGGAAGGGAGAGTCTGGCTAATATATAATGTGTTCTTCAAAGTGAAATGGATATAATAGTGAGTCCTCTGTCTCTCGAGGTTTTCAAGCAGTGGAAAGAAGCTTTCCTGCCATGAACACCTTAGGAGAATTCTTGGGAATTCAATGGAAGTTGAACTAGATAATTTTTATTATGAAACTGTTCCTCGTGATTCTAACTCCTCCTGCCTGCCTCCAAAAGAAAATCTATCACTTTCCTTCTTTTAGAAGGAACATAGGGTACTGAAGAGACAAGAACTGCCAAAAGAAATAAAGAAGAAATGCAAATGTGTGAGTTCTTCGTACTTAAGAACAATAAAACAGAGACTTTGGGATGGGGGGGAATAAAAGCTCCCTCCACCCCCGAAGGTTCTTAATTCCATCCAGCAGTCTTTGAACCACAGTCTTCTCTGTTATAGGGGTTTGGACTCAGACTCAGTGATTTTGGCGGCATCAGCATAACTGCACCTTGATTTCAGAACACCTTTCTTGTATCTACTTTGTTCAGGTGGGTGATCTCACTTCAACAGTCACATATGGTAGAAAGAAGCAGAAGACAGCATCCTCATACTATGGACGGATGCAGTGAGGAGACATAGATTGAGGCTCTCACTTTATGAGGTGAAAGAACACAATGGAGAGTTTGTGGGAGGGATAAGAATTTAAAGATCTGCTGGGAACACTGGTCTTCTGAGATCCAGGCAAACCTCTGCATCTGAGAAGCCTTTGTAACCAAATGCCATCGGGTTTTGCCCATTTTATATACACCAGATAGGTCTGAATTATTGAATCCTTCGAGGTCTCACTCTATCCAAATCACCCATTTAAATTTATAATCATGTACATAACTTCATCTTGGGGACTGTATTGCCTTTTTTTAAAATTGCCTTTTGAACCTTTATAGAAATTATCAACTGGATGTGTGCAAATTAAAATATGACGATTTAACATTTTAGGTTGCCTTTGAGAACAAATACTTAAGACCTAAGATCCTTTCAATAAGCAAAATGAGCTAGAGACAGAAAATGTAAGAGAGATGCTCTTTTGGACAGTTTCATCAGAAAACTTCAATTTATGTGGGGAAAAATGAAGCTTTGCTATCCTATCCCCAAACAAGAGTTTCACTCTTATGACTGCTTTTGCAATTTATAACTTTTCAAAATTAGAACTTTTAGTTTAGAATTCTAAACTAATTTTCCATTTAAGAGTTTGCAGAAATTTTACATAATATTGGATAGAGAGTAGTCCAGAAAAAGAAAGACAAATCAGAAAAATTCAGCTTTTTTCCTTCACTAGACACTAGAGAATGTATGTAGAAAAGCTGAACAACCCAAAGGTTTATGCAAACTCTGCCTGTGATTTAGAATTTCTATTTGAAGATTTTAATTTAAAGGTTGGGTGTTTGCAAGTGGCTTACTTTGTGCTGCTGTTTGATTTTTCAGCTAACTTTAAGCTACCAACCAAGACTCAAAAGACCCTCATCAGGAAAAGGATGCAGAGCAGAGAGCTAGCGCTGATTGAAGAGGGCTTTGTAGTGAGGCCAACTTTATTTTCAAATTCCAGGTCTGCTGTCTAGTAGCTGTGTGGCTTTGGGCAAGTGCCTAACCTTGCTGAGTTTCATTCTGCCCCTCTGTGAAGCAAGGAAGATCGCTTCTACATTGCCCGCTGTTGTGCTTTCTAGAAGGCTCTGAGCACTGCCAGGTGCACTGCTCGTGCTCAGCAAACACAGCTGTGATCAGCCCCTCCTGTGATGTTTGGAGTGTGGGTCTTACCACCTCCCTCTTCAAACTTCACAGCTCTGCCTTCTCCCTCACCCAGCCCAGTCGACTCAGCAGAATGGAGTGAGAGAATCAAGTCTCTGGCAGTGTGTGTGTATTTGTGTGTGTGTGTGTGTGTGTGTGTGCATGTGTTTCATGGTATTGGCCTTTCTGCAGCTATGGTCTTCTCCCATTTTCTGCATTAATTTCACACTTGGGGTGGGATAGAATCCCCTCCCCCAAACTTCCCTCTTTCTTTAATGAGGCAGAAAACTGATTGTCTCTAGGGGTTCGGTTGTGACCCCTCAGATGGGTCTGATTCATTTGACTTAAACTAAATTAAAATGCAGGAGATATAGAAAACCCCATCAACCATTGCTCTTTTTTTCTATTTCCTCATGTACTTGGCTTCCCAAGTACACACATTCCCCTTCTCACACATTCCTGGAGCTGCAGTTGTTCCTGTAACGTGATTCTTAAAAAGCTTTGAGAGCGAGGCAAATTAAAAAATGCAGAAAATGCAAAGCTGTGCTCACCCGAGCCCAGGTCTCCTCATGTTTAATATAGCCTTGTATCAAAGCACAAATTTATAACCGGGCTAACAGAGGTGCAATATATTATATTAATATGCATGAAGAAAAAAAATGCTAAGCGCTCCACACGTGGGTTAGGGAAGGGCTACAGCTGGCTGACATTGCGGTGGTTTCATTTTTAACTGTGATGGGGCAGGCATGAGTAGGTTTTCGTTGCACCTTTCTGTGTGTTCTGGCTACTATAGTAATGTCTAATGCAGCCTTGAACATCAGGATGTCTTGAAGTTGGGGAGGATAATTTTTTCTGGCAGGAAAGTGCTTTGCCAGGCTTGTGTTTTAACGGGCTTGACAGTCCTGTGCCGGGAACTTTACATAGGCCTTCCCTTTTAATCCTCACAACAACCTAGGAGATCTATGTCATTTATTAACCTCCATTTTAGAGATGAGAAAACAGAGGCCCAGAGATGAGGAATGAAAGCAGGGTTCGCACGCAGGTCTGCCCGATTCCAAAGTCCACATCAGACCCTCCCCACGGTATCGTGCCCGCTTCCCATTTCCAGGGCTCTGTCATTTGCCCCATAAATTCAGGTGAAGTTTTAATAGAATTTTGGCACACCTAATTATTTTTGTTCCATAAATAAAATTTTGCCCACACAGCAAACTGGTTCAGACTGAAAATATGTAGCAAGACATGCTGACGGATCAGGCTTCTTTGTTTCTGGGCTCTCAGTGGGGAGGTAAAAAGGCTGCCTTCATTTCCATTCTAATTATCTAAAACCTCTTATCTCTAGTGTCACAGTTCATGATAATTAATTGTCATGCCAGAGGCATCGTGACATGCTTGATGGAGTCACGGTGTGCTATGTACACAGAGTAATTAGCAGTCATTAGTGGTGGGAACAGAAAGTTCCCGGTGGTTTTATTCCAACTTTCATTTTGTTAAGTTTATCTCTGTATGATTTGTACATAAATGTTAATTTAGCTGATTTACTTGACTGTTTTCGGAAGGTTTGGGGTGGGTGTGGTGGAAGAGAAGGATGTTCTTTTTTCTTTCGTTTTTATCTGTCATAAGCTTCACTTCTGATAATTTGCATATAAAGTCCCTGACCTTTAGTTAGCATCATTATCTTTAAATGTAGATAATGTTAAATACTGCTAAGTCCAATCACAAATATGAAACCCAGTAGTATGCTAAGAAAGATCAGGGAATGGTGTCTAGAATGGGAAATTCAGAATTAGCAGTAAAAATTCTTACCCCTTTCAGCTAAACTGCCCATCTCAAAGCCACCTAACCTGTGTCAGGTTTTTATGCTCCATGAAAATTATACCCTTCATCACTCTCTGCAGCAAAGATGATTGAAATAACCTTGGGTTAGAGGTGCCAAAGAATTATACCAATACATACATTTTGCAAATAGAGAAGGCAAGAACAAAGTGGTCAAGGCTTCGGGATCTTTCTTAAGGAAAAAAGAAGGAAGACAGTCGAAAGGACATAAACCTGTCTAAAAATAGGCCTTCACGCCTCAGCCCGTCTATAGGAACATATGGTTAAGTACAATAAAATTAATTTCCATATTCCAGAGAGTTGATATAAATAGCATAAGTTTAAAGAAAGTGTTGATGAAAGCTTTACAAAACACCTTGAAAACTACTTTTTCCAGCCAGCCCCCTCCAGTTCTTGTATGGTTATCAAAAAAGTGCTTCTTGGCTTATTGACAGGAAAACTACATCATCGATAACACTGCCCAGTGCCAAAGCCTGAAGATGGAGAGAGAAATATAGGTGCTGCCCTTGGTGCACAGAATGGTTTTCCTGGATATGAAGTCAGATGGTGTACAGGCATCTTGGGGAAACTGAGTCTTAGAGCTGTAACTTCTAGGGAGGAAGGTTTCCATGGCAACAAATCATCTTCCAAGCGTGGATATGCAACTCATAACAGACAGCCTTACCGATCCCTTTCCACAGCACCAAATCTCTTTCATGCCCCATCTCTCTCCCAAAACAATTAGGCTTTTTAATTCAACTAGGGCCTGATGGATCCCTACGTGGTTTTAACACCAGCCTAGAAGGTTCAAAGACAGGAGGAAATCAGGTTGCATGAGATTAAATAATGGGTGGGTTGAGAACCTGTGCTCTGTGGGGCGCTCCTTTTGAAGGCAGTGGTTGAAGGAGGGGGAGCAGCAGCCGTCATGAGGCCCTGGCTGGCTGCAGGACAGGGGGCAGGTGGGCAGCCTACCTGCAGGAGGATGCCCCCCTTTCCGTGGGGAGAGCAGGATTTGCACTTCATTTGCCATAGCGGTGCCAGTGCTGATGCTGGAGGCAGAGTGCCAGCTGCGGCTCCCACTGCACCCTGCTTTATATGGGTCAGGGGTGGGGCCTTCTGAGGGCATTGCTGAGCAGCAACAGGGCTTGTCACCCAACTCTGTGGGAACCTGCATCTCTTTAGCAAATCTTCTCTTAGAAGAAAGCTTTCTTCTTCTCTTCATCTGGGACCACAAGGTAGATGTCTACAGGAGAGAAGGTATTCTTATTTTATTTCACAGGGCGAAGAGGAAATGATGGAGTTCAGTAGAATTCTTTTTCTCTCTAACTATTCATCCGTCAAATGTGACGGGCTTTGTGAGATACATTGGTACCACAAGGACAGGCAAGGCAGCATGTCTGCCTGCAGGACACCTACAGTCTTTTCTGCAGAGCAGTTACAAAACAAAGTTCTAGGCCTTTGTCCCAGTCTTTGCAATTATAAGCATTTATCCTGAAAAAATATTTGGAGATGTGCCTGGAGATGTCTACACGAGGCTGGTAATCATTTATTTCTTCTTCGTGTATTTTTTGTATTGCTTGGAATAAACACGAACATCCTACAATACAAGGTGAGAGTTAAATTGATATAGCCACATGAGAGAGTACAGTGTAGACAGCACAAATCATGCTTTCAAATTATATTTAATGATGTGAACATATTCACTATAAGATGCTCAGTAAAAAAGTAGGCTAGAAACCAGTAGTTGTTAATTTTGTTGAAAAGAAAAAATGCAAATTTAAGCTTAGCCATTTACATCTCCAGTGCCGATGGACAGTTAGCGTATGGCAGTTACTTACACATTTATTTCTCTTTGTTCTTCAATACAAGTAAAATCTTCTGCTCTTTGAAAACACTGTTAAGAAAATGATAAGACAAGCCACAAACTGCGGAAGTGGGGGCAGGGATTTGTAAAACACATTTCAGATAAAATACTGGTATCTAGATGATATAAAGAGTTCTCACAACTCAAAAATAAGAAAACGTACAACTCAACTGAAAAATGGGCAAAAGAACTTGAGCAGATACTTCACCGAAGTAGAGATACTGATGGCAAATAAGCACATAAAAAGATGTTCAACATCATTAGTCACCGGGGAAATATAAATCAAAACCACAACGAAATAACACTAAGACTGTATTAGAATGGCTCAACTGAAAAAAAAAAAAAAAGAAAATGTAAAAATGCCAGCAAAGAT